>NC_044506.1:15144450-15156950 GCF_902362185.1 Chanos chanos | reverse complement strand
ATTGTCATTTTTACTGCTCAGCTACAGTTCATCTGCTGATTTTAAAAGTAGGCCTATGGATGATGTCATAGATTAATAAAAGCATGGATGGATGGAAAGATGGATTTAGTGAATGAGAAAGTGGATAACAATATAGAAAAATTAAGTTGGATGCACCAGATACAAACTTTGATCCTGAATGTAACATTGTTCTGAAATTGTTTCCTGTCAGCGTGTTTTGCGTAAATATTTCAGAACATCCTTTACAGAAAATTAATAATTAATGCCAGGGAAACAAAGTAATGCCAGATTTTAAGAATTCTCTTCCTTTAGCCTAACCTGTATGCTACATATCTTACCTGGTTCTTCAAATGGATTTTGTTTGAAACAATCACTCCACATTTGTGAAATAATATTGGTATTTGATTGACTTGCATGCCAGACTAGAGTCAACAGAACAGTTCTGTTTGTACCAATTATATTGTTTATGCTCCAAAGCCACACGGTTCTCAAGGACAACTTCTGAAAGACCAGGGCTTTTACTGTTACTCACAGACACTCATGGTTCGGTCATACTTGGTTTTAAGCTGAGTGAGTCGGTGGCGTACTGCCATGACATGTATATTAATAAGGTTGGTGAAAGCTGTCTGTACTTCCTTTGATGAAATTCAGCAATCTCTTAGGACAATTCTCAAAGCACTTGACAAAGAAAGGTATCCATTCATAGTCAGCCTTGGAATTATGTTTCAGTGTCATTCATGCCTGAATGATTTTTTTTTACTATGTGTGTCCATTCATTTAGAATTCGTGTCACCTTTGGCAAGTTCTTTACATTCTCTACCCCATAAAAACACATGACTGCTTAATATAATACACGAGTCAAGGAATATGTGTGCATGTTCCTTCCCATAAAAGATTTGCTGGAATCTTTGTAATTTCACTGTATTTTCCAAATACAAGTCTCAAGCTCAAGGCCAACTATTTTTATGGTTACACACACACACACACACACACACACACATATGAATTCTGCTGAGAGTACCATATTCAGTGCTATCAGTGTAGTCTACAGTGTCTGAGATCCAAATGAAGAGTCAGCCACAGTGCAGTGCACACCTTGAGCAATGTATGGTGGTATCAGGGAATGAATTGCCTTGCCCACGGGCACATGGGCAGCGTCAAGAATGTTTAGGAACTTCTCTCCGGTACATGGCTTATTTTTCCCATTGTTGAACACAGGTTCATGTCCTTCTAGGGCCTGCTGAGAGCGAAATAATTTTTCTATGAACTGCATATATTTTCATTAGAAATAAAGCCTCTAGTTTTGGGTTGATCAGTCACCAATGCTGATATAGGACGCTCCGACGAAATAAAACTGGTTGGATTTTATCGGTAGTCCTTAAACAGGGATCTATAAGATTTTAATAGTTGAGAGAATCTTCTAGGTTTCTTGTGATGTGTAGCAATGCAGGACAATTGTATTTGCCAGTTCATCTATGCACGAACTATACACAGATTATATAGAATGAAAAACGTTATATGTAAGGTGCACCACTACGGCCACAATCAACCTACCTAACCGAGTTCGTTTCGTCCATCTGTCAGATGTACTATGCAGCGTAACAAACTCAGGCGGGATGACGGTGTAGGCCATAGAGCTTAAAGTATCTTGCTATAAAAATTGCAAATACTTGCTCATCATCAAATGTGTCAAAATAAAATACAAAATACTGGTGTGAGAAAATGTATTAAAATACAAGTAATTTGTAATTTGAAAATACAAAAATACAAACAAAATTACAGTATATGTAACACTATTTTAGGCATTTAGCAGATGCATTTCTTAGGAGCGATTTACGATAAGCGCTAACAGTAACAGTAGAGTAAGCTAATTTCCTAGATCTCTAACTTTACAAGCAATCATTTGAAGAAGTGCTAGAGACAATTAACAGTGAAATTATAGTAGAGTAAGATACAACACATCTAATGTAAGAGAAAGAGAAGTGCTCCCCCCTTAGAAAACTTATAGAACAACATATTCTCCTTCATGTACCCCCTTACAGTACAATCCTTCCATTTCAGTTGAGCTGTTTTATAGCACAATTAACTTCTCAAGGGCTGCAGTGGTATAAAAATTTCCTTACCGCGGAATGCCACCTTGCCGTTTGCGGTAATACCGTGAAGGTTCGGGACTAATACACATACTTTACAGCCCAAGAAGTCATACTTGAATGTAGGCTAGGTTTCAAATAACAATTCTTAATCTTTTAGCACATCAGCACCACATTATCATAAGTATCAGGATTGATGTGTGTGGCATGGCAGGACGCCTAAGATAAAAAGCAGTTGCCAGTAGCAGACTCAGGCTTCCACTGACTGTCCTCTCCTCTCGTCCGTTTTGTTGGTTGCTGGTAATGTATTTTCCTAAATATTATGTTTTTTTTCCTCGAAATTGTACGATTTTTTTTCGTGTAATATTATCTTGTAAAATCCTTTTCTTGTCAAATTACGACGTTGCCCTCGTAATATTACGACTTTTCTTGAAATATTACAACTATTCTCATTAAATTACGACTTCATTCTCGTAGTAATATGACGGTTTCTGCATGGCATGTCTGTCTTGTCAATGTTGCCATGATGTTCAGTCATGAGGATTCGTTGCAATCACTAGCGGAAGGGCCACATGTCATATTCACATTTTTTGAGTGCAGTATTTACATATTTAAGTTGTGTTTTCCAAGCGATTCATTTTGTAGAGTGTCAGGCAGCAATTTTTAAAATCATTAGCTAGCGTCCAGGCTTAAGCAGAAAATACCCGTATTAAACAACAAATATGCCTAATACAGGCATACAATCATTGGGTGCGCAAACATCGTTTCTACTGTTTTATTGCTTTCAAAAGACAAAGAATCCATCTGAGTTTTAGACGAGCGCCTAGGCTAAAGAAAGAAATAATTATTACACACATTTAAAAGCATTCTACATGAGTTTTGTTACACATTCTAATTAATAAACAGGGGTATAGACAGGGGTAATCATACACTGAATGTTTTCTACACATAACATTATTTGTTGACAGTTGCTCACTTGTTTTCAACACCAGACTGGCAAACCGCTTCTCATCAGTGTCAGTCCTCTCAATTGACTTGATTGGTCAGTCGACCAGAAGGTTACAATGACTCGATGCGCTCTATGCTCAGTGCAGAGGTCTGGGTGTTTTATAATTGTTTTCTCGTGCTCGTGTGGAGAGATTAAAAAACCCCGCGTGCACTATGGACGTGATCCTTTTCAAAACTGATAGAAAAAAGTGAGTTTTCGAAAATATCCGGGTATGTGTAGACAAGGCCAAAGACCAGGCCAAAAGCTACATGGGGATGCCAGCACTCTCAAATAAGAGGAAAAATAAGCTGTTATGGTGGTAATGACGGTGCCGGGCTCAACACCGCGGTACACCTTCTAATACTGCGGTATGGCGGTGATGCGGTTATTGTGGCAGCCCTAAGTGTGATAGGCTATATTTAGTAGTCCTATAGTCAGCCTGGTGATCAAAGTTCTTGTCTTATTTGAGAATAAAATTACATATTTGATTAAGTATTTTAAGTATTTTAAGTATACAAAATACAATCTCCCTAGTATTTTGTTACAAATTACATCTAATTATTTTTCCGTCCATCAAAATACAAATTAGAAAATACTCAAAATAATGCATACGTATCTTAAATATATTGAATTGAACTACTGCGCACCTCTGAGGCTGCCTCTACATGTCCTGGCACTCTTCCACTCAGAACTGCTTCCGTTTGGCCCTAAATGCAACCACTTTTTATTCCAATATTTTAACAGCGAAGTATTCGGTACGGACCATAAAGAGAGACCTCAAGTTCCCTGTGCTACCTTGCCTTGAAAGTTTAAGATTCGGTTTCCTGAATCCCTCGGGACGATAGCGTCAGTTCAGCTAACGGTTTGATTATACAACTGGAAACCCTGACTAATTCGAGCAGCCATTCAATGTCTGAAACGAGCGAGGTCAAACCTGACCGCATCGTTTGGTTTTCATGGGCACCTATCAATAGCAAACGAGGTGGCATGGCTCCAAAACTCCTCTTTCAAATCCCAAGAAAACATCTCTCTGTCGACTAAGTATGTGAATATTAAAACTGCGGGGGCAAACAGCGGCCCTGGAGTGCGCGGATAATGTGCTCATTATGCTGGTGAGCTAGCGAAGCATAAACGCTATCATCGTCCATGCTTCGCTCTCCCCTCAGCCATATTTGATATATGAAGCACTTAGATGGCATGCCTCGTGGGGAGATCCGCACAGAGTTCAAAAAGTCAAGAGACGCGTCTCTTGAAGACGCAAGACACAGACAGATGCGCGCGACTCTCCTGCGCCGCGGAATGGAGATGTTACATCATCCAAATGGTCAAACAATGGGACATGGTCATGAATAATGCACATTATTTCAACCTAGATGGGCTTACAGGGTTTATATATTTTATAGAGGAAGTGGTCTATATTGTACCTCAGACTGTGGAGGGTTATAGGTTGCTTTCACTCATCATTCCGATATAGACTTCATCCTATCGACTTGCGCGCGCGTCTACGTGTATGCCCGTCTACTTGCCAGTGAAGTCAGCAGTTGTAAAATGAAGTAATTTACATTTCGCATGTGCATTGAGTGCATTATTTCATCAAAACTATGGTATTCTTCAGATTTTATTGTGAGGAATCAATCGTTTTACTTAGAAGTGTGTACTAAAATGCTACGCATCGCTTGCCACTCTTTGAAAGCGGCATATCATCACCAGGTTAATGATTCGATTCCAGATTCTTGGCTAACTACGTTGTTATGTTCTATCTCCACTTCAGACACGTTGGCCTACATTCCGAAGGTTTGGAGGCGGTGTTGTGCACCAGCTGATGTGTTGAACAAACCACGCTCGTTCAATCAAAACGGACAAACTGAGAAAATCTAGACAAAGTGTAAGCACTAGATGGCGATATTATCCCAGACAGCGCATTTTTTTATTGCTTGACTCTTTCTCCACACTGCTTTGTCCTATCAACAGTCTTTGTTTGTCCAGGAAAGAGGTGAATTTCTACATTTCGCATACTTCATATGAGACACCACATCTAACTTGAATGGGCACTAGGATTAACGTTAATTAAACAAGAATTGCAGTAAAATGTTTTCTCTCACACAATTTTACTGTGGTTTATCTTGAATTAGTTGAATACACTTCAGCTTTAATCTTCGTGGACCAAAACGTTGTTGTCAAGTAGCCCCTGGTCACAAAATTAAAAGTTTGGAGAACTATTTCCCTCGGAATACGAAAGACTGCACAATGTGCAGATTTTTAAAAATAATCACTCATGCAGATAATTGTAATGTAATAATCATTCAGATGGGTTAAATGATATTAAAAATGTATCTAAGGATATTCATAAATGCATATTTCATTGTGGAGCATTATTCCAGTCTTACTAAGAGACATTCCTTTGTGTCAAAGCTGTGCATTTGGAGCTCCATGTTCAAAATCCATGCGTGTAAACATAATAAACATAAAAGGGCACATTTGTAGGTTTCAATCCACAGAGGAAAACATGTCATACATTGCTATGACTCCAATGCTGGCACCATGGACAGTTTCTATCCTCAATTCAGTCATACCCTTACCCCCTGCCATCTGTCCCACTGCCCTATGCAGTGTGCCTCCACTCCACACAGCCCCAGGGCAGGAGAAGGGGGGAGCTGCTACACAGCAGCCCTGACATCTGCTGCCTTCCTGGGCTTCATGGATGTGGGGAGCCCCTGGGGGTCCTAGAGGATGGTTGCTGAGGCCTTGCATCTCTGTCGCCTGCCCTGCACTACTGCAGCTTTGTTTCTGTGTCAGATCACCATGGTGATGGAGAGCGTGACCCGTACCAATGCTCACTGTTCGCACTCCTCAGGGAGGGGTGGAGATTCGTGCCATTTGCTATGGTCGTTAAGCTGTAAGGTCAATTTGACCTAAATTAATATTTAAATTTTATGGAATGTTATGGGCAAAGCATGACAGCTGATGTGTACACATACACATTATCCGTGTTTGGGATCGTTGAGTTACATATGCCATTAGTCAACGGTTTCTGAATTTAGTGGTGAAGTTTCTCGGTATAGGACCATCATTATTATTCATTAGATACAAAAGCTCAATCATATCTTTAGCTCTGTCATATTTCTATCATATTTAATATGAGTAATATGAACTATCTTAGCTGTTGTTGTGTATAATTTAATCAAATAACTCAGAGCTTCATGAATGATTTGAAACAAGCGTTAGACAAATTTCACCTCAACAGTTACTTCACAAAGTCGTTTATTTATGCGTTTATTTGTTTTCTTCAGTGTTTCACCTCTGCTTGACCTTGACCTTGACCATATGGTACAACCCCAGATTACACATAGTAGATACCAGTGAATTGGAGGGGAGTGGACAGAGAGCGATGTCACAGTCCTGAGGAATCTCTAAAGAGATGATGACATTTACTGTGAGGAAAATTTAACATTCATTAGGAGAAATACTGGTTGTCAAGGCAGCAGTTCTGGAGATGCTTATGAATCTAAAGCTTGTTTAAGAATATTTACGCATATCAGCAGGGACTCTAACAGCACTCCTACAAAACACTTTCTTGTTATAGCTTTGCTTTTCTACTTTATTTTGTTAAAAGACACTTGTGCAACTACCACCCTGTGAGATCAATGAAAATATTTTTAAAAATTTATATTTGCAAGAGTTGCGTTCCAACTTTAGTTGTTCAAGTGCACCCTCAAAGACTTCTCGCTAGGATAATCTTCCTCAAAAGTTTAAGGGAGTACACCGGAGGTAGCACTACCACACATGCTCTCAAGACTTTTGGTCCCTTGTTTATGAGTGGATGTAGAGGATCAGTGGTTTTCAGGCTCTATTTAGCCCATGTCAGTTTTTACTGGGAAGGATCCTTTTCCCTTCCATCTGCATGTAATGAGTGGATCCAACTACTCGTCATTTTAGGCGGGTCGCAGGTCATTGCCATTGGTTGTTTGCTCAGTATGTGGGAGGGGCATTATCTTCTTAGTAAAATTGCCTTTCCTATGAGTAAATAAGTTGAACAAAATCTTTCTGAGTTGGTTGAAGTTCTTGTATTACATTGAGGGCAAAGCTGGTCATAGAAGGCTGAAAAGCACTGCTCCATATCCACTCATGTTTTTTTCTTCTTACTAGAATCACAGCTGATTTTTAGAAAACACAGCCGACAATCCATAGACACTTCCCAACTCATATTCTAATTGTTTATAGTTCCCATTTATCCGTGTATGTTTGTGCCTTTCTGTACACAGCTTTTTGTTTTAATCATTGGCGTTGGCATTTCTTTCCTCCTAATTGTCAACCTTTGATTCTGCTAAGAAGTACATATTGTATTGTGAAAGGTTTGGTAGAAGCTTCAATAAACTACTTATCATGACATGAAATTCTTTCCCACTGTGATAAGGAAAAATATTCAACCTCTCAAGGTCTTGTTTTCTTCCTCCATGCTGCACTGTAAGCCGTGGCATCTCTCTTTCTCTCTCTCTCTCTCTCTCTCTTTCTGAGTGACAAGCAGGGTGCATGGTAGACCGTCCTCTTTCATCTCAGGAATCGATCAATAATGGATGGGACTCCCAGGATCTCCCAGGGAAAGGAGCGCTCACACACGCCGATGCAGAAACCCTGACAGCCTGACTGGCTCGGCACCAGTCTGCTAGCCCAGGCCACAGCCTCTAATTAAACACTCACACTTAGTGTGCCGAACTGCAAGAGTACAAGTAAGGGGATCCTCAAAGAAGGGCCTCAACCCCCACCTTCACTCTTTTTGTCTCTCTCTCTCTATCTCTCTCGCTCTCTCTCTTCTTCCTAACCAACCCCTGGAGACCCCCTGACCTACTCCCCCTCACAGTATTGATCTTCAGGCAGATGTAAAAGACTATTGAGGTCATCATTCATTTTTTATCATTCCACCAGAAAATGTCAAAATGGGTGGGGAAAAACATCTATGTGTCAGGGTTTTTGCATCAACACTGTAGGATACGCTTGTATGTTATAGCTGATAAGCACTGTCCTCAATCCTATTCTGTCTCAAAATGGAGACAAAAAAACAAAACAAAACAAAAAAAAAAAAAACAGAAAACCCTCCATAGGCCAATGCTAGAACAATATCACTTCTAGGTACATTTTTGTTAAATGTTGTTTGACTCTTTTTTAAAAAAAAAAAAAAAAAAGAAGAAGAAAAGGGCTTTTTTATGAGTACAATACCACGGATATCAGTGGTAATGTGAAAACCAGAAGGCTCTGATATTTATTTTTTGCTTGCTCTCAATTATATTTTCACAGACTTGTGGATATTGCTTGGATCTCATATTGCTGAAAAGGTTGTGAGTAGCCAATATTGACATGGGAAGCCAGGCTTTTATCCAGGGCACCAGGACTCCTCTGAGGCCTTGGCCCTCATGCCGTTTCTATGTGTCAGCTGCTGATGGTGGGTAATGACAAACACTGATGCTCCTCTATGGATCAGCTCTGTGATAAAACATTCAGTGAGTCCCACAGCGCAGACGGTCCTCTGGACAGGGCTAATTGGATACACTTAGTATAGTGACTTTCACTCTCAGTCTCTCTCTCTCTCCCTCTATTCATCCTTTTACCCTCTCTCTCCCTCTCTGCCTCTCGCTCTCTCTCTCCCTCCCTCCCTCTCATATAAATATTTCTGTACTCTAAAACTTCCCTCTGATGTTGTGGTTAGATTTTAGATTTGTCAGAGGCTCAGTGCAGGCCTCTCGCAGTGCAGACTATATGTTTACCTCATATCTGCGAGCTATCCCAGATGACTTTGTGTCTTTGTTTATATGTATTCACCATCTGCCATGCACCATCCATTTCCTAAGGCCATGACGGTATCACATTTCCCTCAGTCTAAACAAGTTTTCAGTCTTAATAATTGTGAAGTATCAGCACTGGTGTCAAACTGTAAGAATTACAGTTAGAGTCACTTCCCAGTTTCTTATGGAATTTCATGTAACTGTAAGTAAATAGCCTACAGGCTTTGGTTCTGTCCTGCTTATACTGACAGTGACCGTGTAGGTTGTCCGTGGTCTAGTTATTGGTGCGTTTGATGCCTTGGAGAAAAACTTTGGCGTGTTTAATCTAACACAGTGTGTGATTCTGACAAGCAGAAACCTTCCCAAGACTCTGTGGGCCTGGAGTTTCCAGTTGCTGTGGGAAAGATGTGATAAACTGGTGTGATATTCCCTAAAGGAGACGCCGAGACTGTGGAAAAAAAAAAGAAAAAAAGAAGAGTGAAGTCCGCATCAACATTAGCCATCAGCGTCCCACAAATCAGGCAGGTTAACGGGGGGAAACTTCTCTAGGGGCGGCCGCCTCAGGAGGAGAGGTCTGGGGCGAAGTGGGTCGGGGTCCAGCCGTACAGCCATCCATTCACGAACCCCCCGATTTATGGGCGTCCCCCAGAACAGGGCATCTTTGTGTTGAGACCGCCACTGTACCGAGTACTGCAGTGTAAATTATCCATTTATTGGGCACCCTGCCTGATCCTGTCTTTGCCCTTAGCAAACTTTTTCCATTTTTGGAATGAAGCGTCCACCCCCCCCCCCCCCCCCCGTTTCTCTCTCTCTCTCTCTCTCTCATTCAGTCTCCCTCTCTCTTGATAGATCATCAGTAAAATTGAAACATTGCATGCTACATGCTCACATACACAACTGTAGATTGAGTCTTATTATATTTAGTCCACTCTTACATGAACCTGGCATTTTTTTTTTTTTTTTTTTTTTTACAAGTCCATATTTCCTGTTGAAAGATGAAGGTCTGTTGAGTTAATTATCTCTCTCTGTCTCCATACATAGTGGCCGAAATGTAGCGATAAGAAGCAGGCCTCTCTGCTTTCTGTAATGAGCTTTACCATGAGTAATGGCCATAGGCTGCAGCGCTGGCGAATATCAATGACAGGACTTCATGACACCCTTAATTACCTAAACGTCCACGCCTCACGTCGCCCCTCTCTCTCTCTCGCTCTCCCTCGCTCTCTCTCTCTTTGTGTGTGTGTGTCTCTCTCTCTCTCTCGCTTTCTCAATCTCTTTGTCTCTCTCTGTCTCTCTCTCTCCTCTCTCTCAATCTCTTTGTCTCTCCTCTTTCTCTCTGGAACTCTAGCAGTATTGGTCAGTTTCAACGGATCAGCTACATGATTGTTAATAAATTCATCTTTAAATGACTATGATTCTAAACTCCCATTATTACACAGAACAAAATGAATTGCAGACTTGGATCTTTTTTTTTTATTTTGTGTGTGTGTGTGTGTGTTCCCTTGACTTCTGTCCTTGTTCTTGTTGCAAAAGTTCAGACTGCATGAATTAAAGAAGTACAAAGGGATCTACACTGAATTCTGTTATTGAGTCCAAAGGTTTCTACTTGTGGTCAGATGAGCAAGCATAAACGAAACAAAAACATTCATGGAATGTTTCACTAGTTATCATACTCACTAAAGAACTAACAACAAAGATAAACTTTAATGTAGAAAAAAACTTAGAAACAATAAAATATTAAAAGGAAAAGAAAAAGCGAAATGGTGTGAAAATCCATTACACATCTTGCACCTGTCTGCGCGTAATTAGGAGGTTTGGGGTCTTAATGAAATTTAGCATTCATCTCATCGGAATAAAACAGATGCCGCTCACTGCACACGGAGAGAGAGAGGAGGTGGGCTGACAACAACTCCAATGGCGTTAATTAGAATACCAAAACCTGCATTCAAAAGGAGAGCTCACAGAGAATACATTAGAAGGGACCATTTGGGGAAGATTCACAGTAAAATATGACATACAGATGAATGTTAAGTCTCTCACTAGAATGGGTGTGTGCAGTACCTCTGTCCTGATCTTGGCAGTTCTTTGTACTCTGTGCTGTGTTGGGCAAGGGGGGTTTGTTCTGCTTTCTGTGCGTGTGTGTGTGTGTGACTTTTTCTCCCTGCACTACTTAGTGTGTATGTGTTTGACATAATAAACACGCATAAAAACTGTGTATGGTGCTCTTGTGTTAATCTGTGCACTTTTGGCTGAGAGTGTGTGTGTGTGTGTGTATGTGTGTATGTGTGGGGGGTGGCATTATAAAAGTGAAAGGGAGAAATATAATATGTAAATAAATAAAAATGAGTCTATATGTAAACATCATGTGTAAGAAAAAGTATGAACACTCATTTTTACACCATAGTCTAGACCCTGTGAATGTATCCTGGTATGCCAGTGCCTGTCATTCTGTACGATAAAGAGTTAGTGACAGTTTTTCCTCTGGGATAAACTCACATGTCCTGCATGTGTAATGCTAAAATCTTACATTTCTATGGATTAATGCCTTTGCACAATATCAATAAAAGTAAATACGATCTGAAGTTCTCTGGCTGTTTGCACTCATCGCCGTGTCAAATTGCCTCTGTTACTTAGCTAAATTTAATATAAAGGCTTGATTGCCCTGTCTCGCAGTCATCAGAGACTGCAGAATCACAATAATAATAAAAACAGGACTAACTGCTTACAAACTTGGCACGGTGGGCTGCCTCACATTGGCCGCTTGTGCTCCTGGTTCTGCTGTGATTCAGATGTAATGGGTTCAGTGTTTATTTAAATGGTTTTTCCATCACGGGCTGTAAAGAGGAGCAGTGTGACACTGCAGCAGTAAACAGGCCTGCGACTTGCCTGATTTATTACCCATTAGGAGCACACAGGCACTTTACTGCGCTAAGCTAATCCGAGCTCTCCTGACACTGCCCGTGTGTGTGTGTGTGTGTGTGTGTGTGTTTGTATGCGGCCAGCTAGTGTTACACTAGACTTAAGCAATGGGCCTCTTTCTGCACTTTGTATGGTCCACCCACACACACACACACACACACACAGGTCAAAGGGTGCCCTGAGGACTGGTGTGCGGTTCCTAAATGTACCCCCGATAAAGCTGAACTTGAGACACTTGTTAATGTAAGAGATGGACTTTCCACTGAAGCGGCCTATTGTTGGATTCAGCAAAATTCAGTTTAGGTCAGTGCAGTCTATCTGAGCATATGTTAATACATTTAAACTTTTCCATCCTTTCAAATATTTCTAACATTACCCTAACCTATGACCCATGTAAGAAACACACACAGGAGCTATAAGGCTTTTATTAAATATGAAATTGTGATTTTTTTTTTTTCTCGGTTGAAACAATTTCCTTTCAGAAGAGCGTTTCACACATACCCATCGCTATAACCCTCCACACAGTGAGCCAGAATTGACAAGAAAGCCATTCAAATACAAACGTTTTTTTCAATCACATCCATTCGTTGAATACGCAGGTATGTAATTTCTCTTGGCGTTAGGCTGGTAATGGTCCATTTCTCAGTGCTGCCCTGCCGAGACTGTTAGAGGGGTGAACTATGTCCAAAACACCAGGGAGCAGGGTCAAGCCATTCCCCCTTACCCCTT
>NC_044506.1:15056950-15139450 GCF_902362185.1 Chanos chanos | reverse complement strand
AAGTGAGCTCTGAACTCACAGAAGCATTAAATTTTGAGAACTGTGTATTTACGTATATAAAAGTCTGCAAGAGTATATTCTGATTATAAATCTCTTTCTCTCTTTCTCTCTCTCTCTCTCTCTCTCCCTCACTCTCTCTCTCTCTCTGTATATATATATATGTGTGTGTGTGTGTGTGTGTGTGTGAGGGATGCTTTTGCATTCTGATGGCTGACTGGAAATAGGTTTCCTATCTTCTATCAGAAACAGAATAAATCCCAGTTCTGTCAGGCATGGAGAGGGTTCAGCTGGGTGGACATCTGTATGCACACTGTGCTTATCTGATTACAGAGACCTGAGTCTATGTGTGTGTGTGTGTGTGTGTGTGGCACGGAGAGAGAGAGAGAGAGAGTGAAGAGAGCATTGTATGAATGTCTTCAGTGAGTGAAATGTTGCAGCAAATCACCTCCAAAAAAGCTTCAATATATATTCATTAGCCCATGTGGAAAGAGAGCTGATTAAGAAGTATAAATCCTAACTCTCTGGAACTGAACATGGATGTATGTGGGGTGCTCATGACTGTTTTATTAATATCATAAAATGCTTTGCTATGGTCTTTGAGGCTCACCTAGCCATATCGGCCCATGCCTGGAATTCCGATAGACGACAGAACTTCTCATAATGCACCGAGGTTTACCCACCAACTACCTTCTGCTGTTTCAGACTGTAGCAAAATGCACTACATCCCAGAACAACCCAGACACGGAGTTTCACATTCTGAAAGCAGCAAAAGGAAATAAACAAACAGAATTAGAATGCAAAGTTTAGGGTTCTAGATAAAATCATCAACTGTCTTAGATTTTCCTGCTCATTGAGTGTAGGTGCTTACGCAAGTCTTTTTTTTTTTTTTTTTAAAGGACAACACAATAACCTCAGCTTGCACCACAGCTGAGATACGGATGGGGGTAATAACATTTTTTTATCACAGAGAGAGAGAGAGAGAGAGAGAGAGAGAGAGAGAGAGAGAAAAGAAGACATGAGGCAAGAGTTCTCAGTTTAAGCTGTTATTTAAGCCATGCACATAAGTACATAAGGAAAGTTATTTCCATAAAGCTGGTAATAGATGTGGTTTAGCCCCAAAATACTGCTTACATTGACTCGTGCTTGGACATATGTTTGTGCAAAGGCATTTAGCCCATGTAAAGCATGCATGCTCTAGCATGAACGAGAAGACTGATAAATTCACAGCAACGTGCAGTGAAAGCAAGAACCCACAGCGGTAAGTATCCTGTCCTATGTATGACTTCTTTACGCTTAGTCAGGTCTTCTATAAAGTGCATAAGCCCTGACTGGCGAAAAAAGGCATACTTTAAAAAAAAAAAAAAAATTACCACCTGTTCTTTGTAAAGCAATTCAAACTGACTGGTGTAAGCCACGCAAAGGCTTTTATAATTATTTTCACTGCTATGAAATACCCACTACATCTTTCAAAGTATTTCTTCAGATAGACATTAGTCTGTACAACACAAGGAATATATAGCTCCCCAGTCGCTCATCAGTTTTATCAACATTCTTAAAAATTCTGCAGTTAACTTGTCATTTTAGTCACTAAATCTGATTTAATATAGAACGTAGACATGCGACAAGAAAGGGATCAGTTGTAGACTTGTGTCAGGTGCTGGGGAGTGACTCTTCTTTTTCAACCACATTCTTATTTTGGACCATAAAACAAAACATTACCATCATGCCTACATCAATATGCATCTAAGACATACTAAATATTAACAAAAAATTCAAGGACGTATATTCTGACAGGTTTTTAAAGACAGAAGCAATGAGCAAAAACTCTCCATTTGAAATGTTATGTCATGATGTTTGGAGACCCTTTCAAAGTGGCTTGTGATAAATCTGTGTGAGCATAAAATAAATAGCACTTTGGAATTCCTTCCATGAACAGTTTAAAAAATTTAGCCATCTTCTCAATAAGTAACAAGCTTCACCATCAGACGTCACTACCAATGCACCACAGCGTAGAGTGGTGTGTATATGGCTGAGTGAGATATACATATTTGCATGAACGTTCACCTCTGGAGGTTTCTGAAGGAAAGAGTGGAGAGTGTAAAAATCTCTGAGAGGTTTAAGTGCCTCTCATTCTCCCCAGGAAAAACTGCCAGAGAACCAAGATAAGAGCCCTAGGTCTTACTGAAGCTGAGGAGCATGTGTCTGTGTGTGTGTGTGTGTGTGTGTGTGTGTGTGTGTGTGTGTACTGGAGGGGCAAGGGTAAAGGAGCAGTGTGGGAAACCTGAGAACAGTGTATGACATGTGGTGAAAGGGCAGTTCAGGGAGTCTGGCCAGAGAAAAGACATGGAAAAAAGAGAGAAGTGGAGGCGGGGGGAAGGAGTGATGCCCTTCAGAGCAGAGAGGTAACAGAGGCAGGAGATAATTCACGCTTAGGGAGTGTATGAACAAAGTTATGAAAACTACTCAATTAGTGGGCAGTTACAGCTATATGGCCTCACATCAGCCTGCGCTATAATCACAGTGGAACAATATGGAAAATACAGTGGCTGCGTGTAGGTGGTTGACCGATACTGGGAGAGCTACAATTTCCAAATAATACTAGGTTACAAGACCTGTCTCAGCGTAATCACTCACACAGGGTGTCCTATGGTAAGAGGTGAAGAACCCCACCATTAGAATGATTAGAAAATGTAAATGGAGAATCTTAGTGAGAGATTGGAGCAGATCTGATAAGGTATATAAACATTCATTAAAGGTCAGAGAACAAAATTTCTTTTCATTTATGAAGTATATATTTAATGAAGAAAACTGGTAGCACCATTATCTTTTAGCACATATTGATTTTCTTTTCCTTTGGCATCACTCTGATTATATCCATCAGAAACAAAACAAAACAACAACAACAACGACAAGAAAAACAACAACCAAAAAACAACAACACTACGGGGATCAATATTAAGTTGTGCGCTGATGCACAATACTTTAAATTCAATAACTTCAGGCATTCATTAGATGTATAACTTGACTACAATAAAACACATGAAAGTTCTATATGAACAAATAGATATAAAAGGCAAGTTTGGAGGACAAAGGGAGACAGTTGGTCCCTTTGGGATTCTATTTCAAATGGCATTCTTACTTCTGAACACTTTCGCTTCCATAACAAACAAACATAAATCGCTTCAAAGTGAGACTCTAATTCAAAGTAGAGCCTCGGGGACTTTCATCTGCCAAGAAGCTCATGGTTGTAGTGTGAAAGGAAAGGTAGCAAATGACTTGATGTTTCACTTCTAACAACTTGGATATGATAAGGAAGCATTTTTTGATTCTTAAGAACCATCTCAATCTTTTAAAATAAATAAATAAATAAATAAATAAACAAAAACTTAGGTGTCAGTGAGTGACCATTTCCAACTTCAAATAACAAAAAGGAGGATCTTCACTAAACAATTCAAGATGGAAAGCTTTTCAAAAGGCCCTTCAAAAGCGTTGGGATCGGTCAAATATTTAAAATGGACGGAAAATATGGTGAGGTAAAAGTAAAAACTACAACAAAAGAGAAAGTGAGCGCAGACCACCAAAAACAAGAACTGTACACCTACATCTGTCACTTTTGATACGTACCTATGTTCTCATCATGCCCAAGGGTTCATTACATTGCAAAGCATGGAAGCAGCTTTTGAGTCAAGTTAATATAACTGGCATAGAAGAGGGAGACTGTTCTAACTTCTTATTTGATTTTTTGCTTGTATGAATTTCAATTTGCTTGGAACATAAGTCGGTCCTCTTGCAATTTAACGGATGCATACATGAAAACACGATATGTCATCAGTAATGTTTCACTATTTAAGACATTTAACACTATTTCGCTATTTAAAAAAACAAAACAAAACGTAAAATAAATGTAATCATCCAAAGTTTAAGCAAATTTCAAAACTTGTCTAATTTAACACAAAAACATAAGAGTATAAACTGAGATTACCAGAGAGTTTGCGATCATGTACACATCCTATAACAGTTATTAACCGACTGTCAGCGACATACACACTCTTGGTCTCTTGTGTACTTGTCTGTTTTGTAAGAGTGTGAAGTACAGTATCTGCTGTACTGAAGTCAAGTCACACAGAAATAATTCCAGATCCACCTTCCTGTGGTGCTAACCAGCGTTGCCATGGCACCTCTCTTACTCGCACTTCCCTGTGCAACCTTCCTATGGTTCTAATGAAACCATTCAGTGAATGTATTCCAAATGTGCACTGAGCCATAAATCTCTTAATTAGTCAGATGTGCGGTTTGAGATATGTGTGAATCCCATGTTTTTAGACATTAATTCATTGGTAACACACACACACACACAGTGTGCACTGCATGCACACACATACACTCACACACACACACTCACATACACACACGCACACAGAACAGATGGATTCGTGAGATAGGGAACGCTCTGCTTTAAATGCATTCTCAGCAGGTGAGTGTTTTTAAATTTTCACATTCAGATGCAGACACAGTTTTGATACATGCTAAAATGTCTTCAAATAGTTCCAATCAGACACAGGCAAGCCCTTTTGAAATGCTCATCCGGCAAGCATACAAAAACTATACATTTAAAACAGTTCATTCTATACTGATACCGAAGAGAAAAGAGAGAGAATATTAATAGTGGTTCACTGTCCACTTGCCTCATCCATTTTAAGCGGGAAGTTCTGTGAGTCTGTGGAGCTTTACGGATTTGTATGCCATGGACTTTGTGAGGTAAACAATCCAAATATAAGACTTCAATGGGGAAACTGTGTCTGTGAAATAGTCCATTCACTCCCAGTGGCTTAAGAGCAAAGCTGATTTCACCCTAAACCAGGATGAACTAAGAGTCTTTTAACAGTATTACGAGTCAGCCTGCTTTGTTTTGAAACAAGTCTCAAATGAGGACCTAACTCACATCAAGTTAGTTGTGAGGCGAAAGTGAAAAAAAAAATGCTAGAGATCTCTCTGGACAGATTATCTGAAGGAGAAACCAGGGGCTATGTTCATTGATCTTCATGTAATTACAAAGTCTTTCTGTCCCATGCCAACTGCCATTCTACCGTACAACTGATCAAACACTCCTATATGTCTTTAATCCACTCTGAGATGTTTAATACTACAGTAAAGTCAGCTAGATCAGTCATCCAATCAAGTTTCTGATCCAAGTCCTGGATTCATCATACTCATGTCTTCACAGTCACCAGCAGGCTGCAATGCAGTTCCCTTTGAATCATCCACAATTATATGGACGAGTAGAGCAGTTTAAGCAGACTCTTAAAACACATCGGTACGATGAGGCAATCCAGAGTCCGAATACGCTCAGCGGTTTATAAATTTTTCATTTTAGACATCTATGGTAACACAGAGCAAATTATAAGCATATAGTTAAGGATGTGTTTTCTGTACTCAGTCGTTTCATACACTGTGAATACTGTTGGACTGAAATGACATGAAAATGTAACATCATTCAGCTCCCTTTGCTGCTTGGTTTAAAGTGCACTTTTATTCCAGTATTTGCTGCCTTCATGTGTAATTCATGAGATTCACACACACAAAAAAAAGCTGTACAAAATGTCATTCATTTCTCCACAAAGCGAGGAAATAATTTTATTAGAAACTTTAAATGAACTGTTATGGCATAAAAAAAAAAAAACCCACAAGAGGCTGGTTGAAAATGACAAGTCAGATCTAAACAATAGAGAGGAAATTTGTGAGATGTTGTATTAGACAGATGACAGATGCAGAGAAATTATGATTGTAGGGTAGGCTATATGCATGACAAACAAAATATTAATTATGCAAAAATATGTCATTGAAGTGTGTGTGCGTGTTTGTGTATGTGTGTGTGTGTGTGTGTGTGTGTGTGAGAGAGAGAGAGAGAGTGTGAAGGGGACGGAGAAGGGAGAGATGATATCAGTCAGCAAAAGCAGATGGGTATGTTTAATTGTGTTTTCCTTGAAAATATGTGTAAGCATAATTATCCTGGAATTTAATTATATGTCAATTTCAAAAGACATTAGCATAGAAATAAGACTTTACTCTGTTCATATACACAATTCAGCCAAAGGAAAAGAAAAGGCTTTTTGTGTTGCATTTCCACACGAGAGCTCTCTTTTCAATGGTTTTTCAACTATTTCATTAATTTCAAACAGCAGGTTATACACTGAAAATTAATTGGATTACACAGTTAGTCACGAATTAAATTCAAATATATTCATAATTAATACAATTATTTAGAGTAGCTGTTTTTTGTGTGCCTCATCCTTTTGATAAACTTCTCAAGAGGATCTATCATGTGTGGCTGTGTAAATTTAGACTTACTGGATTAAGCGTCCATCACTTTTTCCCCCCATTTTCTTATCACTCACAGGCTAGTGGAGGGCCTGAAATCTTCAATTCCATCCTCTCTTCTCTTCCCTCTCTGACCTACCTCCTCTCTTGCCTTTTCTCTTCCAATCTCTCTTCCTGCTTCTCATTCCCATCTCAGCTCTTCCCTTCAATTTCATATCTCCCTTCTTGCTTCCTCTCTCTCTCTTTCTCACACGCACACGCACACGCACAAGCACACACACAAGCACACACACACACACACACAGTCTCTCTCTCTCTCTCTCTCCCTCTTTCTCCAGTGGCACCTCAATCATCTTATCCTTACAGCCTCGGGCTGTGAGATATCACAGGGAATGGAAGGCGATTTTCTGCATTTTTCCCCTCCATCATAGCCTTGGCTAGAGTCCCTGTTTCCACGGGCAGGGTGATGCTGAGGCTAGTCAGTCTGGGAGGGGATTAGGTGTCTGTGATTACACGTCTGAGGGGTTAGTCTGTGGACTAACCATATGTACACTTACTGCTAGTGTCGGGTGTGGAGCCAGGCGCGGTCTGACCCTCTCTCTCTCTCTCTCTCTTCCTCATTTACAGTTTGAAGTAGCAAAACGTCATTCAAAAAAATGCCTGATCTACCATGTTAAACGAGTTTATTATGCGGACATACATGTTATGTGGATAAACACATGAAACAAAATGAACAACCAAAAATGAAACCAGAGAAGCGTAGTCTATACCGTGAAGGCTGTAAGCAGAATTTTTTCTCTACATGACAATACACATATATAACCTCTTTCTTTTTTCCACAACAGTACATGGGAAAATGAGTGTGTGTGTGTGTGAGTATAGGAGTATGTTTGTGGGTATTACTGAGTTGTAAAAGACTGGCTGTGCTCCAGTGATTGGGAGGTGTTTGGGGAAATCTGGGTGAACTGGGAGCAGAAAAGAGAGAAGGTTGCCACGGGCCACGGGAGGTGCTCTGGACTAATGATTGATGACTGTGGACAGACACACTCCTTTACATTACTCTCTCAGTCAAACTGTGCACAAAACACCATAATGCATTGTGGGTACTCGGCAGCATGCTACATACTGAAGTCTGACAATGCTTTTGCCCTTTTCTTTGACATTTTTTTTTATTTTACTGTCATCCGATATCGTTTTTTTCCCCCTTTTTTATCCCTCAGTACCTCACGAGAACATAAATTCAGTTTTCTTGTTGATTTTCATTTATGAATCTAATTGAAGGAATGATTTTATAATTAGTCATTGATTTTCTTGGTTTTGTCTTATTTAGTAGGATTAAACTATGTCAGAAGTGGTGTTAATTACTTTAATATACTCCACTAAGATAATGATTCTGCTTTTCATCCAGAATTTCAATTTAACTGGATATTCATTGTTGATATTGGAATCAAGCTGTAAAGGAAACAGAGGTCTATCCTACTGCTAGAAAGCCCCGGGGTTCTTTTCACTCAGTGATAATCACTGTAGGTGTCTGGTTAGAGGAAATATCTAGAAATGAATTTACCGTTACCGCACACACATATAATACACATCAAATTCTCTCTACGTTACTCTTGAATGTGTTTTTTTTTTTTGTGTTGCACACACAGATGGCTGAGAGAAGTCCCTTCTCTTGGCACTTCTTCAGTTGTATGCTCCAAGAATGTCTTACCTCTGTAGCCTCTAGTTTAACACAGACATGGGGCAGGCTAGGGAAGGTATATATGGTCCTTCAAGATGTGACCCTGTTAGCTGTATGAAGCGATCATGCACTGGTCATGCACTCATCAGATCACCTGCAGTGTCTACTATTGAGGTTGCCAGGGGTTAGGGGGCAGAGCCCCAGGCTGCCGTGGGCGGGCCCGGCTGAGTCACCCGGACTGGCAGGAGCTGGTGGCGCAGGGGAGGGTGGTGGAGGGGAGGGGGATGTTCTCGTGTGCCTCAGAAAAACCCTTCAGAAAGCACTTTTTAGCACAACCTCTTAAATCCTGAAAACAATAATAAAAAAAGCACTAGATAAAGTAACAGCTCTTTGTCATCTTGCCCAGTAATTTGTGGCATTGTATGCGTAGAATATGCAACGAGATTATTTACTGTTGAGTTGCTTAATTTTGGCCTGTCTGATTTTCAACTTATGGTAATGCACAAACTGAACACAGATATAAATCACAACTAGCATAACAACACTCAACCACCTAATGGATTGAGAATATTAAGTCTGAGAATAGATGTTTCTAAATTGCACTCGTTAAGGACAGACTAAAGCTTTAGTCTGCCATAGTTTGAGTGTGTCCTTCGTTAAGGAAAGACTAAAGCTTTAGTCTGCTATAGTTTGAGTGTGTCCTTCGTTAAGGAAAGACTAAAGCTTTAGTCTGCCATAGTTTGAGTGTGTCCTTCATTAAGGACAGACTCAAGCTATGGCTGAGCTGCTGTAGAGGAACGGAAGAACCTAAATACAGACCTAAATACAATTCAAACCTGTGTAGTTTGTTTTGTGGAATTATAAGGACGTGGAAAATCATAAAACGTAGCAAAGGATGCGGAAATCAAATTCATCTCCCTTAGCTAGGTTTGGTACATGCGCACGGATTGTAACATAGACTTAAGTGAAAACAATGGTGAAAGGGTAAACTAATTCACATAATTCACATACTTACCGTCTTCTCTTCAATCATATATGTTCCAGAGGGATTTAGTTGCAGGAAGAAAAAAGAAATCCCAAAAAAGGAACAGAAGAGAGAGAAGACTGGAGAGAGAGAGAGAGAGAAAGAGAGAGAGAGAGAGAAAAAAAAGTCTTGGGAAAATAAGGTAGTGAAGCATGAAATCATGCCTGCCCCTCTCTGTAATTTAGCTTTAGGATTGGGTTCACAGGCGATGATTTCAATCCCCCTGGGCGGTCCTTTAATACACTATTTTAAAGTCATGCCCCTGTGCCTTATTTATCTTCAATTGTGTCTTATGCGCTCCAATATTTCCCCGTGCTGAATACATTTACACTGACTCTGTCTTGTTGTTCCAGAGAAGATCTCTCTCTCCCTCTCTCTCTCTTCTCTCTCTCTGGGCCAGACGGATTGATTTTTGTTTTGCTAGCCTGTATGATGCGGGGGCACCAGATTGAGTCGACGTGATTACATCGGTCACCTCTCTCCTGAGGTTTCACGCTTGTCGGTGACGGAGAGTCGACCTGCGCTTTGGAACTTATCCGCGGGTCAGTGCCAAAGTCCATGCATTCTGATACACCACGAATTAATGACTGATCCCAGGCTTAGGTACCGCACGCTCACATTCAGTGGTGCTGAGGGTGGCGAAACAGATATGCTTACATGATCCTGGGAAATTCTTTAATCCCATAAAATACAGTAATAGTGTCACGACACTGGAAAGTACAGCGAGCCATAAAGAAATTGATTAGAAGACATAGGAAAAACAACGCTTCGTGGTAATGACAGAATTTATTCACATTTCGCTTTGCTCTCTATCAACCCCAATAAACTTTGGAGACAGTAGGTCAGAATGGGTAGAGTGTCACAAACGAACCCGATAAAATGTAACGCGTCTTAAAAAAAAAGCCGACCCAAAGGCGGCTGCATTTTCCAAGCGTGTGTAAAACCGCTGTGTAAAAAAAAAAAAAGGATGTTTGAGTTAGTTAGCGTACACAACAGTTAGCGTATAAAATTCCTCGCCTGGCTTTCAAGTGTTCTTCACACTTGGCGTCCCAGGACACTTTTCTGCCGTAAAAGTATGATGAGAAAGGACAGTAAACAAAATGAGACCAGCTTTCATTAGACCCTTTAGCCTACCATAAACACCAGCACACATTCTCACCAACGCCGCACCTCATCAGAGGCCTAATGCTGTAAAAGTTCCATCATTATTTCTGCCTGGACCTGACGGCCATAAACAGTGTCATTACAGCACATTGGGCTTTGGAGTGTTTTGATTTCATCTCAGATCTGGTTTGTTTATTTCTTTGCAAGTAAGGTGGTTTTAGTTTACCCAAAAATGCCAAAAGAAAATGGAATGAAAATTCCAAATTATAGTTCATAATAGGCCTTGTGACATACAATCAATAGTCACTCCCCAAATCATCAATCAAACTTCTCATTAAGTGTCACCGGCCTATATTCTCTCAATGGAGAACAAATCAATACTCCAATAATCCAAGCAGTATTGGTATTTGGGATTTGCCTCATTGATTTTAATTCGTAATTGCCCAAATGCGTGTGCAATGCTGCACCGATGTTTTATGGAAAAAAAAAAAAAAAAAAAAAACACAGATGGAAAAATTGTCTAGCTTGAAATGACGTTGGACTTGTGAATGGAGATCAGTGTTTCCTCCAGGCACCTCAAGAGAACCTGTCCTAGTTTCTCCACAGATTTAGTAAAACTAATGTCAAATGTGAGGTTTGGTTAATTTTAACACCAGTGTGACTAAAAGCCATGGATGTCTGCGTATCACATGTCTCTATAGAAAAATAACTGCCTTTAACTACACGCAGATCAACGCCGTACAACAGAGCAAAGTTCAACAGTTCAGGCAACGCAGAATCGTTACCTTGCAATGTCTAATAAGATTCATCCAACCATGTTTCTTATCAACTTTTAACGTGACACCCACACTGAAATCCACCTCTGCGCATGCTGTTTTAGCACCAAGAGTACACACATCTCTTGTGGTGTGAAATCTGAATGAACATAGCCTGGTATTGTCTTACCGTCATTAGCTACGGTGTAAGACACACTAACTGAGAAAACAGTATCTGGACTCATGCGTCTATTTCAGCATGGTTCAACTAAAACCTCCTGGAGTTTCATACGAGGGCTGAGGACGTTTAATTTGTTCTCTGTGCCTCTAAACTCCCATTACTCTTTAGTACAAACATAGAGAGCTGATATGCCAAGACTGTAAATTTTATATTTGATTTGATTAATAAATTTGGGTGGAACCTAATCCCTGTGTAAAGGCTATAAAGGGCTCAAACATTCCTCTCGACGCTCCACCTCTCTACACGGAATTTAGTTTGAAATGTAACTCATCATCCACAGAAAAAAACCCCAAAAACTTGAAGTTGACAGTGATGCAGATTAAACCGTGCAGATATACTTGAAAGTGGAAGAAAAGGAAAAAAAAAAAAAAAAAAACTTTAAATTTCCTTACACACAAGTGACAGCCACACACATTGGAAAGCTAAGCAAACAGTAAATACACTGTACAAAGCCAACATTGTCTTTTTTGACAGTGATGAAGGAAGAGAGAGGGGGGGGGTGTTACTGGCCCATACCTTTAAGAGTTTATCAGAGGAACCTCAGAGGGTGTTTTTGTGTGTGTGTGTGTGTGTGTGCGCGCGTGCGTGTGTGTGTGCGTGAAGGAGGAGAAGGAGAAAGAGTAAGTGAGAGAAAGACAGGACCAAGGAGAATGGTAGAGTAGTGTAACACCTGCTGTCAGCAGAAGTGAATGGCGTTATTGTTGTGCAGAAATCTCAGTGCTCAAGACAGCAGTCACTCAAACAGAACAGTCAGGTTTCGGCAGCTCATCTGGGGAAACTCTTCCATTACACCGTATTTGTGCAGGTTTGACCCAGTTCTATTTTAGGCTGCCTCCATCTCTCTCATCTGTTTGGGCAAGTTCACACACTTCAAGACACAACATAGCGCTGAGCTGTGCTAACATTCAAATACCTCACAGTGTAGTTTCTTTATATCCACTTGTACAGTTGCAATGAAACATGAACAATGTACTTGCTGTTCGTAACTGTAACTTGCTCAGATGCCAAAGCCATGATCAACCAATTGATAGCTTTGAATTGCTATGGACTTGTCATCCATAACTTATACGGTACACGCTCATGGCGCATATAGTATAGTCATTGTTACTGTTAGAATGATGGCATGGTTGTTCTAAAGCTTCCTCCCTTCCTGTGTGGTTCATAAAGAATCAACACTGTTGGAAGAAAAAAAAAAGACATGAATATTTGCTACATCAGCTACACGCCACGCTACATCACACTCTCATTTATTTCCTATGGGGATAGTAAAAAAAAAAAAAATGGATGACAAAACTTTTTTTTTTTTTTCCCCTCCACAGTATTCCGCAATATACTTTAGCGGTGCATTAAAATATGCAGACAGACTGATAAATATACCCACTCAAATGATTCACTGAAACATCCAGTGAACACAAAGGAATTACTTGTTAGGCCACACATTATAGCTGGTAATAGCCAATGCATATTTTCCCGTGTGCAGCGAGGGCTCCCCATCGTCTAATATTCGATTTTATTTAAACTTGGGAATGCAAAGCCATTAATAGAAATTAAGTGCCACTGAAAGCTACTGGAGGGAGACTAGCACAGCCGAATGGAATGGCTGTGAGAGATAAATAAGTTTTGTACAGAACAGTGCACCCACTGATTGGCATGGAAATGTGCCATTTATGTGAGGTAACAAATTAATTTTAAATTGCAGATATATGTGAATGCGGAAAGTAAGTTCTGGACTAAGGAATCTGACTGAAATGAGAAATTGGAGAGTTTCCTGTTGAAAGAAAAGTTTCTCTCTACAGTTTACCCATTTGTGTGTGTGTGTGTGTGTGTGCGTGTGTGTGTGTGAGAGAGAGTTCTCTATTCACTACATTCCATTCCTTAGTGGAACAACATGACATTAATTTAACCATTAATATAAACAACAAGCTTTTCATCTGCTTAACTTTCATTTATACATGCTTCAAGAATAACGCTCCCGTACTACCTCTTCAACAGTGAGAGATTTGTATTTTTATTGGCACTTCCTATTAAACTTTTCATCCTCTCAACATTAAAATGTCATATTTCCATCCTCCCAGACTCTGTCCCTGTAGTGAAACAGACTGGCGTTTGTACACTTTGAGTACTCCTCCTGTCCTGTGCTTCTGTACTCCCCCAGTGTGCCTCTACTGATGGGCACAGTGACAATGCAAAGAGCTGCTCAGAGCTCCGTCACATTCCCATTAAGGGTGGAGAAGCGTTTATGATGGAGAGATGAGATGGACTGAGTGATGAAAAGCCCGGCGAGACCGCGGTGGATCGCCTCGCGGGGTCCGGCTGTGTCACAGAGATTCCACACTTGTCTCGCACGTGCTGAAAAATGAACGGCCTGGTAGTTAATGAGAGGACTGGGTAATTTAGACCCCCGCTAATGTGCTTAATGCCAATTAATCATCGGCAGCTAAGGTGTCAGAGAGATTACTGGGCAGGAACTGGATCCTTTGGCAGGGCAACGGGAGGGCTGCTCCACTCCCGCACACACACACACACACACACACACACACACACACACACACAGACGGGTGCGCAGCCATAGTCTCTGTAGGGGGCAACAGTGAGCCATGCAACACAGCAGGTAGCCCAGCAGCACACACTCAGGACCCCGCTTAAAAGAAAAGAAAAACCTGAATGAAGAGGGCTGCCTGTGTGTGTTTTTTTTTCTTTTTATGACATACAGTACAGTACCTGTTCTTATTATAACCATGGATCATCAACGACGGCGGAAAAAAGAAACAGCTCACACGATGATACGGCGTCAGGTTTGCTCACCTGTATTTTCACACAGTTAGTCATCAGTGTCTTGTAAATCAAGAGGTTGAATACCAACTGAATTGCTTTTCTTTTTCTCTCCCCCCCCCCCCCCCTTTGTTGGTTAGCATAGCAACCAACCTGGAATAAATCAAAAAAAGCACACTGACAAGGAAACTCCTCTAATCTAAATGGAATGTATAAAACTCAACTTTATTTCATGACACATCTAACACAACTGCCTAATTGAAAGCATAACTCAACTAGCTGCTCTCCAAACACACTTTAACATGTCCAAATTCGAAAGGAATGCGTACGTTTAACCGCCGCTCAGAGAGCGTACGACCTAGGCACATGTGGTTTTGTGAGAGACCATATCCTCCTTCACTTTAGTACCATTCTTTAACCTGATCCTTCTTCTCTTCTCTTGACTTCCTAGTGAGGCTTCCTCCCACTCACTAGCTTTACATTTCCTGCTCATTATCTGCATTCCACGGACACATCTGCCAACTGTGTGAGCAGGTAGAGCTGTAGTTATGAGTTGAACATGCTATTTACTGTACAGGGCAAGGGAGGGCAATTGGGGGGGGGGGGGGGGGGGGGGGGGGGGTTGCTGGCTGCATCTGTGACTGCTAGGAAACATGGCTACAGCTCTGATTACATATGAGCTGAGAACAAATGCTCTTTATAGCAGTAAGGACACAGAGAAAGACCTCATTCACTAATGAAACATAATGCTGATGAGTGTGAGAACATTCAATTCCCTGACCTCCTGATGTATATATACACACACACACACACACACACACACACACACACACACACACAACATGCGTATAATTTATTCTGTACAAAGACACTAGTATTTCAGCAGGACTGTGATTTTTGGGGCTGATATGTCTTTCGCTTCACGTGAAAGTGTTTGTCACGAATGGGAATGGATCAAAATATGGACATCAACAAGTTTTTGCTTGCTCCTCTTGTTTGATTTAGAAAGAAAATCATGTGGAACGTATCTCAATTTTAAAAACCCTTGGGCAGGTCAGCGATTGAGTGGAATGAACTCGGGATGAACTCTGAGTTCATTCTGAGTGATGAGGATAACACACATTTCAGCCACAACATGGCATGAGAATCACACAGAAATGAGCGTTTTAGCTGTACATTTCATAATATTCTTAATAAAAATCAATTCTTAAGCATGTAGGTGGGAGAGATTATGACAAAGACAGTTATCTGAGTGACCCATGTTAACTTAGTTGTTAAACACTAAGGTCAAGTTAAAAAAAAATCGAGAATCTACTTTTTCCTTCATCTCATTATAGGTACTGTATGTGGGTTGCCTTTTCCCAAGGACAATTATTAAGCAGGCAGATTGTAGGAAAACGGCATTAAAAGAAAAAGAAAGAAAAAATCCAATCTTTTCCTTTCACCTCTGCTCCACCTTCTCAGTATTCAAGAGTAGACATGGACTATTGTTGGGGTCGTGAAGTCTCAGTATGGGATGACCAAAAAGTCCACATTGACAGACTGTAACAAAAATAGCTAACTACAAATTCTTCCCCTTGCCCTCAGTCTGCATACGCAGGCTTCCACACACAGGCCAGCTACAGGCACTGTGGGACTACCAAGAGTGCAACCTGGAAGAAAAATAACACATTATCCAGAATTCTCTCTCTTTTTCTGTCTTCCCTCTCTCTCTGTCTTTCTCTTTCTCCTCCATTTCTCCTCAGGCAGTGGTTTGGTCAGTGCTTCACTCGGGCCACATGCTGGGACCCCATGAGTGAGCTCTGCCATTTTATTTATCTCTTCCCTCCTCCATCTCTCCCTCGCTCTCATTCTCTCTCTCTCTCTCACTCTTTCTCTTCACTCCCCTACCATCTCTTTCATTTTCGACACTCATGCATTTATGGATTTCTACATAGCAGTCCTCTCAGAGGGAAGCTGAATTACTTCTCGGCATGCTGTGTTTCACACCATGTCTATACAGGAGGTCAAGAGAAAGAGAAGCATTCAAAGAGGAGGAGATGAGAGTTGCTGCTGTTTTGTTGTGACCAACCTTCCCTTCAGACAAAGAGAGAACCTGCGTGCAGGTATCCCAGCATGCAGCAGGGCCCCAGGCAACCCCCTGTTTAAGGTGACAGCCGTAATTTAAGACCCTCTTTGTCGCGACACCTTCCTCACTGCCCAAGATGAAGCACTGTCCATTTTTTTTGCAGGCCTGTTGAGGTGACACGCTGGAAGAGGGCTAGCGCTAATTAGCAGCAAAACACACAGGAGAGTGGTTCGCTTTGGCAGCAGATAAATCAACAAAGGCTCTCTAATTCATATGAGATGACCCTGAGGTCTTTAGCCAAAGCCTCATTCCACTAAAGATGACTATAAAGACTTTAGCCGGCATGGATGGCTTTTATGAGACGGCAGGTTCACACTTCAGCATTGAAATTTACTCTGTGAATCCAAACCACCACTCACCACAATTATGACAAGCTCTAAGTGGAAAAGGAGATTCAGAGGGCAGAGTTTTTGAGAACTATTTACTGCAGGACATGAGTCCATTCTCATAAAGGTCAGAGGTGAAGATCAAGGCTAGTTTCATTCAGAGTATCACCTGCACTAGTGTTTTAGGCTATTGTCATTTTAAAGCCGTTGTGCGTGCTGAACCATCGTTAGACTCAATCCTCAGCTAAAATTAAAGTGGTCAAATGAGGCCTTAAATGGGAATGTAATCATATTTCAGTGTTGCACAGTTCATAAATAGATCTTAATGGATTTCTGCTTAATTTCTCCTGGTAAAAGCACTATTTCAAGAAAAGGTCCTTTGAGAGTCGCAATAACAGAAATAATTCATACACACAGCGCTTCTGCCACATGGATGCTGACTCTGTTTACACATACGTGTGTTTGCATTTGGTTATAGCTGTTATTTGCCAAGCGCTATGGGACATTATTATTGATCACACAGAGAGATTTGAACCAGAACTTGGTGATTTGAGACACTACCATGGGACAGGAACGCACTTACATTGAGCAATGCGCTTCACACCAACCACTGTAGGCTTAATGATACGAGGACGTATGCAGTCCAAGGAAGAGCTCTCAATACAGCGAACTGCTGTGCAACTTGACGTTTCTGAAAATAAAGTGATAAAAAATGATCTCATTCTTAAGTAGCCTGATTCATGCCGGTAGTTCATTTATTCAAGGCTCAAGATTGATCTGTGTAAAAATTTACTTAAGATGTCTACCCCCCCCCCCCCCCCCCCCCCCATTCTAGTATGCTGTATAATATCACTCCATGGATTCAGGGCTGCAGTTAAAAAAGATGAGAAAAAAAGAAAGAGAGATATTCTGTACCTCAGGAAAAAAAAAAAGAATGATTGAGCATCTGTCAGTGCCAACCAAAGCACCGTCACTCTCACCTTATTTGAATACATCAATCCCAGAATGCTTGGCTTCCTGTGGCCAAGATTCCGTCTCATCTTCTGAATATAATACACGGCGCCCAACTCCCTTCCACGGTAACACCACCCCCCACCCCATCCCTCCCTCACTCCACTGTCTGAAATTGCATTATTACTGACAGTTCAGATATTGGATTTTGAACGGAACAAATGGTCTTAATAGGAATGAGATCACTCCGGTTCGACAATGATTGGCTTACTTGGGCCAAGGCCAAAAACAATTTGTGATTCTTTTGTACCTGTGTCTGTGCCCTGGAGATAGACGGCGAGGGAGTGAAGGGGAGAGAGATAGAAAGAGAGAGAGAGAGAGAGAGAGAAGGGGTGCAAAGAAGGAGGGAAGAGAGAAGGCCCTTTTTTATCAGCTGCCTTTTCTGTCCAAGCATTACCTCATCCTTTCCCAAGACACAGGGCTTGTAAAAATGGGCACCCAGTTGTTTTTTTTTTTTCCAGCAGCGGAAAGTCAGTCACCGACACACTGCCCTATGAATGAAAAGCGTCATGAGCCTCCTCTGCCAATATCGAGCAGTCCATCTTGGCTTTGCCTCCGCAGAGTGAAGGTAATGAAAATCAGAATATTAGCTACCTGCCACAGACAGAGCGGTGACAGCAGAGAAAAGAAAGAGTGACTGTAATGATCGACTGAAAGAGAGAGAGAGAGAGCGAGAGAGAGAGAGAAAAAAAAACCTGTCTGCCTTTTCCTGCTCGGCGAGAAATCATTTCTTTCCTCTCTGCGTTCTTCTCCTCTGCCCTGCTGAGCGGTCTGACAGTTTGACACAAACAGCCGTGATTGGTGCGTCTGTTGGGATAACTATGCTTGCATTGCTCCTGTTTGGGCTGCAGGTGTGTGGAGAGAACAGGAGAGAAGAGTCTGGCATCTAAGGTTTTTGGGGGTAAAAAAAAAAATCACTTACCTGACTCCTTGTGGCCACCGCTGTTCTCTGCGGAAAGTAAACAAAAATAAATAAATAAAAAGGAACCCACCTGTCCATAAGATTACGACTAAACAAGCATAAACCTTGTTTAAGTTGCTAATTAAAAAAAAATTCACAAGAATACAATTGACTGAAACAAAAAGCTGTATTACTGGGTCGTTATGTAATCTACGTATTGTTGAGACAGACTATGAGAGCATTGTACGGGAGATACTCTGCTTGGGCTGAGGTACATGCACATTGTTCCAGCGTAGCTCTGGGTGTGTGCGTGTGTGTGGGTGTGCGTGTGTGTGTTAGGCGTGGGGGGGATACCTCCAGTAAAGGTGTAAAAAATGGCAAAAGACGACTCTGCATATTTTTCAAAATGGCGCCCAATCTATTAAAGAGACACTCGCATTAGGAAGGAAAGGGTAGCAGCATTTACTAAACCCTCTTGGGATCGGTGTTCATGGGATCAAAGTTAATGTAAGGATCCATCTTCATCAGTGGGCCTGTGTTGGGCTTTAGTGCTGGGAAGCATGTTCTTTGCTGTTTTATTGTGTTTATGCTGCCAAGCATATTCAAATTGATGATGAAGATTCAGGTGGTTGGTAAAAGATGAAGAATAAACAGGTAGAGTCAATGACTTTGAGTAATGCTTTTCCACACAAAGGGACATATACAAATGTATTGGCAATACAGAACATTACCCATGCAGGCTGTTGTGTGTGTGTGTGTGTGTGTGTGTGTACTGTTTTAATGGAGCGAGTTTTATATTTACGTGAAAGTTGGAAAGAAACAAACAATAAAGAAAAGAAAAGACATGCAGTCGTATCACACTATTTACAGTTTTGTTCTTTTGCAACCACGCAATCTTTTGTCACAATACCACAGATCTTATAAAAGAACTTTCTCTGAGCCTTCAGGAAACACTGAGAACCCTGACATACTTTTTCTTTGAAAGTACCACCACACCACTATAAAGTCAGTTATATATTCATATTTTTAATCGAAACTTTTGAGTTTTCTCTCAAAAATTCCGGTTTGCCATCTCAAGGTAAACATCACAGATACGTAAATTTATACTCAAATATATGATAAAGAGGAAATAATTCTGTCAGCCAACTGCATTCTAAGATGAATTGTGGATCGGTTTTGAGGGAAAAAACTATGATGAAACATGGAATACACACTTTTTTTTTTTTTAGCCCCAAACAGCAGTTCGAACTGCATCGGTCTCTATGGAATTACTCTCTCCTCTCAGCTGCCCTCAAACCATTTTATTTCTTCCTTCTTCTCATTGTGAGCCACAAAACTTCTGAATTTGGCTGCTAGGCATCGAAGCAAATGAAACCCAACATGAAGAAGAAAGGAGGGGTGGGAAGAGAGAAAAAAAAAAGATTCAAAGGACTGGGACTTCTATGGCTGATGGCAAGGTCATCTATGTTTATAAAAACATAAATTACACATATTTAATTTAGTAAAGAAAGAAATTCTTGGTAAGAATTGAGACCATGTGTCCCCCTGAGCACTTTGACAAATAGAGCAGCGGAGAAGTCCAGGCACAGATGCAGGGCTTGTTCATTAATTCTTCTACTGGTCTTAATTGGAGCTCAGTAGGACTCCTATTTTAAAGCTGAGGCTAGCCCTACAACTCCACGCTGAGTGCACGAACAAAGGAATGAGGAGAACAAAGCCGGGGCAGTGTTTCATACAGCCTTGTGGAGTAAAAGTACTCTGAGAGAATAATCCCTTCTCTGAAGCCTGTGATTTCATCAGGCGGACATCTCTGTTAGCAGGGTTTGGTTTGTCTGAGACTATCTAAACTCTGCAGAAAAATTTCACTTAGGCGCCATCATGAAGTTAGAATATTAAAAAGGGCAAATTCAAACTCTGAGATGCTAGGAAATGTGAATGAAAAGAATATGATTAGACGAGACAACAGAACAGCACTGTGTTTGAACTCTGGATAAACATACATCTCTCTCTCTTTCTCTCTCTTTCTCTCTGACAGTCCCTTTAACATGCTCATGTCAAGAGCATGTCAAATGAGTAAACCGAATGAAAATAAGTGTGGCAATTAACCTCCCTAATCTCATTTTCAGGCTCTTATAATGAACTGGTGTTGTGTTGCTCTGACCAAAGCCTCGTTGTGTGTGTCACACGGGCCCGTGAATGGGAAAGTTCACAGAAAGACAAGAGCATCACAATCTGGCCTTTCTCTCTGACCCAAAATCATTCTTCTCACAAGCTCAACACAACACAACACAAAACAACATGGGCTTGTTCATGCACAGGCCAAAGACCAAAATTTACAAGAGGAACAAAACTGAACTTTGTGCCAGTGGTACACAAGCGGAGGGGACATTAACAGCATAACAGACCCCTTTTTTAGAGGACAGAGTAGCTCCGAGTGTGCACAGTTCACAGGGGTTACTAGTCCTTGGGCAGAAGGGGGATCCTTGGCCCCCGCTAATGTTATGGGGCGTGGTGAGAGACGGAGTAGTAAAAAAGAGTCACACAGGCTTTTTGAGAGAATGGTGTTATTTACAGTCTCACACTGTCCTTTTGTCCGCCACACACTCAGCAAACGTCCTCAGGAGAAGAACCACTGGCAAACATGCTAGAGAGTCCTCACCACTCTCAACCGCCACAAAGTCGAATTGTGGGTAAGCATCACGGTGGGCGATCAAACCAGAGATTCGAAAACAAGCTAAAAACGAGGACTCTTCCATAAACCGAGGAGACAGTAATTCATCTTTCAAATCATGAGATTTGGTTATTTGATATCGCCCAGCGGGTGTCAGCGTCATTCCGCACGCTCATGATCGTAGTTGTAACCGCATAAAAACCACCATCAGCGCCTTCATTGTGTTTCTAAAGAACAACACTGTCTCAGTTAGCATTAGCAATGCTATTTTAGTCACTATGGTATTTTAGACTTAACCTCAAGATCATCAGCGTTAATCCCTCTGAAGACAGAGTAGTACATTGACAAACATTTGTGTATGTATGGAAATACACACGCGTTCAGCTTTCACTTACAATACAGTAATGAACAACTGAGTAAATTTTCCTCAGCTAAACAGGGATACATCTTTTCTCTCTCTTTTTAAGGTTCTGAGTGGAAAATGTTTTTTTCCCCCGACCATAAAGTGGCTGGATGCAGAGACTAAGGAAAAAGAAAAAAAGGAACAGGATTATGGATTTACTACCAAACAACACATAAAAAAAGCTATAGCAGCTAGAAAGCTACGATAAAAACAACAGATGCAGGAAAGAGGGGAGGTGGGTCAAAGGTCACAGTTCTAGGATATGAAATCACAACCTGACACAAATGGACACACACAACGACGTAGCCTTACCGTACACTCTCTCCATTTCGGTCACTTAGAGGCCTGCGGATGCTAACTGAATTACCTGTGATGGTTTCTCCATCCATCACGCCATCCAGGAGTCATGAATCAAACATCCAAAGAGTCCCAGAGACGAGTCTCTGCGTCCGCCACTTAGGCTGTCACGTCCAGGGATCTTTAGGGCCTCTGAGGAGGAAGGGTTTGATATGATGGATGACGGCGTGGTTGTCAAAATAACACAAGAAGAAAAATCGATAAGGAAAGAAAGAGGGAGTGGGTCAGGCCTGTATCATGTGTTTGTTCAGCACCGTAAATAAACAGGACCTTGCATTTGGAGTGAAAGACGTCTCTAATGGTAGGCGGAGTACCCGGTGTGTCATCATATAGAGAGAGATTAAAGTGTTTGTTTTGTGAGTTATGGCTCAGACTACTTTGCAGGGTTGACCAATGCACGATGCTGTAAAGGAAACACAACTTACACATTTCTGACATCTTATAGTGAAAGTCCCACAGAGTATGAAGTTACAAAGCCTCAGTTGAGCGTCGCACAGAAAAAAAGTGTGGGTTTGGAATGCCGTTGGTGTGTCTTGTTGGCTTCTGCAACATCACAAATACCATCTTGTTGTAGCTTCAGCCTAACGATAAACCTAATACATTTTTAATAAATTTCTGCTTGTCATATTCACCAGTGCACTCATAGAGGCATCAACTCTCCACATGCATTTTATATAGCCTTTAATGTCTGTGTTAACCACAGAAAACTTATGTTCTGCTCTGATGAAATCCTGCAGAAAGGTGAAGAGACTATCATTGTCTCTTCATAGAAATGATTGATAGTCACATGACACAACACGATAGAATGAAAAAGGGATTATATGACAGAGAGAGGGTTTCTGAAGGGATTGTTTTGTCAGATAGTTGCTTTTGTGCTTCATCTCTGAAGGGTAAGTGACAGATGTTCTCCAGTGTGGTCTTGTTTTTGTATCTGAAGCCAACAGAAATGATGTTGGCACTTCTCTCCTCCCAGCCAGTGTTTTCTGCTTCTTGTCAATCAGTGACTATAATTCACCTTCATCTTTTGTCTGCAGACGTTATACTGTAACCTTGGCGAGTGACAAAGAAACTTTATAAGCCCTGTCATTCTGTGGAAATTCAAAGTAAGTGAACTTTAAAATCTGAACAAGATCCATTTAGATGCATGTTATCAAATAATAATGATTCACAGATCATAAGCCACTAAAAGGATTTGGCTGAAGTGTCGTATTTGAGGAGATTATGCTGTAAGGACAAACAGGACTCAAAACAAAATTATGTGCAGATTTATAGAACGGACTCAGGAGAACTGCGCTTTGCTGTATTTGAATGACTGGCCCTGACCCATTACTTTGTGGTGCTGTCTTTTTGGGGTCTTGCTGTCTTGATTTTAATTGACTGGATAAAGGAAACCACTATTAAGATTCTATTAGTCATTCATACGCCGGACTTGGCTTTGGTCTTGATTCAAAACATTCAGTCCTGTTGAAATTTTAGGAACTTTAGTTGAAAAGGCTACAAGGTAAAAGAGCTGTATAAGAGCACAATAATTTATAGGCTTTACAGCTACATTTTTACCCAGGTCTACTTCCATTACAATCTGTCAAAGCCTTATTCAAAGACAGAAATTAAAAAAAAAAAAAAAGGAAAAATCTTCAGAATCGCTCTAGACCACTAAAACATTCAGTGACAAAACATCTGAAATATATGTGGTGTGAATGCAACCAAAGTCTTACGCAATTGCATAAAAGAGGCACGGGGAAGTAGCAAAGTTTTTGCAGGGCCAACTTACATTGACAGACAGCTTTGCTGTGCTGCTGAGGAAGTGCTTTAGATGGAGGAAAATATTCATCAGAATGCTGAGCTGAACTGCTTGTAATAAACTGAAATTTATCAGGTAACAGGGGATGTACGGTAACACACCCTGCCTTCTTTAATGGCTTCGATCCTGCACACCGTGATGAACAGAATGGAAGGGGAGAGCAGGTTGTGTTCAGTTAACCTGCGGGTAACTATGGGGGTAACTGTTATCCAGCACGCTAACGTAACTACAAAAATGTCATCGAGGAACTTAATTGCACATAAATGAGAGAGAGAGAGAGAGAGAGAGAGAAAGAGATAGGAGGGGGGGGGGGTTTCTTACAGCATACACAACTGCTTGAGATGGTACTAGTGTGGACAGAGCTGATTTTCATTGAATCAAGTCTGCAGTTATCTTTTGGCACTCCCTGTAATTGAATTGATGGTGTAATTGAAACTAAACCCTATTGAATTATGAAAGGAATCCGAGTAAAGAGATGCCCTTTCTCAGAAACTCAGTGAAACAGCCATGCCTTCCAGGCACAGCTCTGAGAGACGACTGACTTCGGCACTTAAAGTGAGGAAAAATTATCAGTATCAGTAACTGTCTCTAGATATACATCAGCTTCAGCCAGCAAGACCGCCTTCGAACCCTCAACAGCTTCAGTTCACGGGGCCTGTTCTTTCCAAATTGTTTTCAATGGAGTTAATACTTCTACGCCAGCTTAAACCTATAAACATCTAAACAATACTCTAATGGTCCTTGGAGCTGGATGCAGCTGTTTCACTGGAAGAGGAATGTGATATGGTTTACCATCTGTAATGAACTAAGTCTATTTTACAGTCTATTAGACTAAATACTGCCTACCAAGCTCCAGTGGGCCGGTCCAAAAATTCCTCTGAATTCTAAACACAAACAAGAACTTGTCTATAAAACCATAACAGAACACTACCAGCGGCCACTTACGTTTTTAAACTAATACATCTGAATCTGACTTTCTTGCAATAAATGATGAATTGAACCTTCTTTGCTAGGTTTTAGTAACACATTATCACAACAACTAACTTCCCCAGAAACCATTTTTTCTATTCTTTCTTTGTCTGGAGCGACCTGCTTGTCAATTAGTTCAAAGTTTTCACTGCTTGGATTAGAAGGTACTACAGCTCCATGATGCGTCAACACGGGAGATTCTGTTGTGTTGGTCCTCAAGCCCAGCACTATGAGTCTTGAGCTCTGTACTATAATTCATTATAGGAGCAGAGGACCCAAACATACATACAGCATGAGGAGGTAGCAGGTCAGGAGTGGGAGAGACTCGCTGGTTCCAGTTTGTAATGAAGCTCCAGCTGGGCGTCCATCTACAGCACATGAACAAGATGCTTTCGTAGACTCTCTCAACCTGCTCTCTCCTCAAATCAACCAAAGCCTTCTCATCACTAAAACATATCACCTAAAGCCATGTAAAATCAAGGTAATGAAATGAGCCACACAACAAATCAGATGATATTTCTCTGTCGGATTTCAACACGCTCTATCCCTTACCATTTCCTTTAATGCAGTACTTAATATTTCACATTACAGCGATAAAAGTTAATCATTTGACCAATGCTGGCTGCAAACAAAATGAAATATGAATTACAGAGACACTGCTTGTTGTACACAACCCTGTCTGATCATGACTGAATACGGTATCATGCAATAGCAGGCACTTGAACAACAAACTTTCTTAGGAGTTGGAAGGTATTGTCCACTGACGTATTAATTATTTAGCGAGATGTTTTATTGATCCTTAACAAGGCTTACAAACCACAGGGCAGATTTTACAGTGGGACTGGAAGGAAACTGGAAAACTCTACTCTCATGTGTTCACCCTGCTCTTGGTTACTCTTCCCCCTCCCCATATCTTCCACATGACATGCAGCAAGTGGTTCTTTTCAACATATCCCTGCTATTATTAAAAAAAAAAAAACACCTCAGAGGAGGACAGTGGTAAACTAACAGGGTGATAGCATATATACATTGATGTGTTTTAGCACAGCTAGCAAGTGACGCTAATACCTCAGAGACTTTAGAGCTAAGCTGTGAGAAGAAACTAATGTGATATGTACCATTTTGACTCTTCCTCTACACCTCTTTAGTATGACTGTAATGAATGTTGTGTGTAGGAAGCATTGAGATTGAAGGCTACACGGCCATTAGCATGTCACTTTCATACAGATGGCCGTGATCAGAGCCTTCCATTCAAACATTCAAATCATCTGCTAACAATTCATGCCAGCCAACATTTACATACCTACATTTATGTAAAGTATGTAAAGCAAGAATGTCTTTGAATTCTAAGTGTCCTCTGAAATACATGTGCTATGACAGTCTTAAAAGGCTTTTTGGTGCTTTGAAGAATCATACTGTTCATTTGACCAAGGACAGCATGAACATACAAACACATCACACATATTCACACGCTAAAACATTTTTTACGTACCCTCACAAGAAGGCAAGAGTCCAATAAATTACAGAACAAGCTGCAAGAATTATTATTTTTTTTTTTTCAGTTAACTTAAATGCTAGCACTGGGGTCAGAGAAGAAGACGTTGTGGTGGAGAGAAGAGGCCAAAGCATAACCGCCAACTGTCCGTCTTCATTTCACTTATGCATTCATTTATATATTTTCATTCAACCGCTGAGTTGGACACAGCATCAGCTGGTGGGCTCCCAGGACCAATAATATAATAATGCCATGCTAACCAAATGGGGCTAATCCGGCATATGGAGGCCAAATCCTATCAGTGGTGTGTCAGATGTCATCAGAGAGGTAGCGAATGAAGAGTCCTCTAAGAACTGAGTAAATACATTAATACTGGATACACACACACACAGAGACGAGAGAAGGTCACACGAACAGAGGAGTCAGCATGGGATGTGTATTAGGATAGGCTGCTGACCAAATATAAAATTTGACAAACAGAGGCACCAAAAAAAAAAAAACGGTTCTACATATTTAAGAGTTTCATAACGTTAAACTTCTCTCTAAATCATGAGCAGCTCTCAGCGCTTGACGATTAAGCTCAAACACAAACAATCAACTGGTATTAAATCTCTGATGTTACTGCATGTAAATTTCTGTTCATAAGCATGCCATACACAGAGTACATAACCTTCAAAATGCAAACTCAAAAAAACCTTTATCTTAAAATGTATGAGGCAGAGATGGCATTTGGGAGCTTATCCTTACAAAGATGCATGCGCTTACAACGCATGAGGGAGAGAGAGTGAGAGAGAGAAATCGAGAGCAAAGAAAGGGTAACTCGAGTAACATCTTCAACCGCTAACAGCCTTCGCTTGCTAAAGTAAGGATACAGTGAAATTCCAAACCACTTTGAAAAAGGAACTGGGTGATCTTTGCCCTTTTGCAGTCTTTGTAATGTGCTGAGGACAGTGTAGTGGTGGCCCAGCGGAACAAAGCTCATTTACCGCTGTGTATGGACCTGTACGTACAAAGCACCCTGTGCCCTGCAGTAACGGCAGACAGATCAATGTTCAAGTCGATACTTTATTTTTCATCCAATTTAAACAAACCGGACAAATGCCCTGAGAGGTACGTCAATGGGTGTATGAATTTAGTCTGGTATGTGTTGAGAAATGCATTTTCTTTACCGCTTCAACATGCTAATAAATAAACAGGCAATGAAAATCAGAAATGATTACCTTGGATGATTGCTCTGAGTTGGCGCGTGTCAATCAAAAGGAGGTGGGCGGATTCATCAAGTTTTAAGGTTCTGTAGATCATGTCACTCCATTCACACTTTGCTCCCACACATCATTAGCATTAGCGTCGAAGAGGATGCAGTAAAAGGGCATCGTATTACTATTTGCACGCATTGCACCCATTACTTAATTAATCAATTAACATGCTCTGCTTTAATTAAGTAATGAGATCTTGTCTAATCGCTTGGCATATGATTAGATGTGGATCATGGATCTCTCATATAAAAAGTCTCAAACGAGCGCAGTTAAAGCGTACGACTTGTAATATGTCACTCCATCAAAGATAATGAGGAATATCTCACCACGGAATCTATTTCCTGGTCGTTCTGTGAATTAAACATCAAATCTGCACCACCTTCCCCAACCCCTCCTCTCGTGGCCCCGAGATTACGGTAGGACCAGCAGGATACGGCGTGATTCACGAGCTCGATAAAGACACATCATATCCAATCTCATTTTACTCTTCATTATTTAAAAAGCACGATGCAGCCCACATGGTATCTGTTCAGTAATTAACATGGCTACTGTGATGATGTTTTGGAGAGACTGGCATTCGTCTGCCATATATTTTGCATGATTTTGATGAGACTCGTGGGGTTACATTCTCATTTAAACTAAACTATGGGAATAAAATGCAAAGCACCCCGCTATGACAATAGTAATATATCACAAACTCAGCTGAGACTGTGATGATTTCATTTATGAAGTAGCAACACTAATCTTATCGCCCAGAGAATCTCATTATTACACAGTAAATGATGGGACTTAATCAAAAGCAAGTCTGAGTCAGTCTAAGAGACACTGAGGAAGGTTTGTTGGTATTCTGCGGGAGGTCAGACTATGGAGAATCTGTTTCTTATTCAAGTGTTGAGTGTATTCAGTGAATACTTGTTATACTTTTCCTGTGGAATTTCAAACTTTTTTGTCCCTTGAGACCAAGCAAGTATATAATATAATTAAGGCCAAACATGCATTCTTTATGTGCTAGACAGTGTACAGTGTGATAAATGACTATTCTGTCGGGAAACAGGGAACAGCAGGTCACATGTCCTTTCCCTCCCTTCTCTCTGGCCTCCCCAAACAAGAAAACCCTCAGGGACATTTCTGATACAGAAGACTACTTTGTGCATGTGTGTGTGTATGTTGTGTGTGTGTGTGCCCTATGAAGCATAGGCAGAGATATGACCTAGACCACCTAGCTAGTGTGGCTGGTGAATTGTAACCCTCCAATAGAACCCCGCTGGCAGACCGCCATTTGCACAACTATTAAAGTTGCCAAGATAAGGTCAGCGAGAGAGACAGAGGGAGAGAGAGAGACAGAGAGAGAGAGAGGGAGAGGGGAGAGAAGATGCACATACCTGGGGCCCCTGGGGTGTGTGTCAGAGCTCAGGCTGCATTTGTAGGGTCTTAATGTACGCTGGGTGTGCATTTTCAGGCGATCCTCTGATGACATATAGCTCATCTCTATAAGACCAGTCAAATGAGAAGGAGTTAAGGAGCCCTGGTGCCTCTAATAAATCTAATAAGAGCCCAGGCTGTGTGTGTGTGTGTGTGTGTGTGTGTGTGTGTGTGTGTGTGTGTGTGTGTGTGTGTGGACATTACGATAACCCAGGCAGGCACGGGAATTTGGCCCATCACTGGGCCCATAGTTCTTTCACTGCAGCTCTCTATTGACTGTCGAGTGATCATGTGAGTTCAGTACTAGCTCCGTTCATTCAACATACCCCTTCCCTGGCTCTCTCTCTCTCTCTCTCTCTCTCTCTCTCTGTCTCTTGCTGTTTTCTATGTCATGAATGATGAAGCTGGACACAAAAATTCTCCTATACTGGAGATGGAATAAGACACTGTAATTCAGAGTTTGAACATTGACTGTTTTCCTTTTTCTCAGTCTCTCCTTCTCCTCCTCTTATCAGCGGTGTGCATCGGGTCACAGGTGCCTGAGTGGAAAACAATATCTCCTTTCAGGTCGGCAATCTGATTTTGAGAGCAGTTACATCAAATTGCTCTGAAGGTATGCACTTCATTGGATGGGAAGGAATCACAATACAGTCATTAGAAGCAGGTCCTTCAAGATGGCTACTGAGTTTGGACTCATTCTCTCTCTCTCTCTCTCTCTCTCTCTCTTCTCTTGCTCTCAAAACAGTTATTCCCAATTCCGACCTTTCTTGACCCTCAAAACATATCTGAACAGATACAATCCTTTCATCTTTCTCTTTCTTACCTTATCTTTTTTCTGTTTCTTTCTATTTCCCCTCTATCTCTGTGGATCATCCATCATGCTAAACTAGTTGTTCTGACTATAATATCGTTGCTGAGTTATGATGTTAGCTTCCTTGTGCAGGTATGTGGATGCTGTTTTTCTCGATCGATGTTGTAATACAGGGGGGGGGGGGTTGTTTAGGTTGGTGAAATACTGCACGCAGACTACGCAAAGAATAACGAGGAGGTGCCTACTCACTGTAAAGGTAATGAATAATATTTTATAGGCCTGGGTTTGTCAGATATATGGTTATCCGTCCCACTCTTAACATGTCAACGACAAACACCACACCGTGTGAAACGCACACTGATGCTTATGCAGAGGATTCAATATATGAACATGCTTCTCAACACTCGAGTTCATCCCTGTAGTCAAAAGCGTTTGTGGAATTTTCTGGAAATAAACAACCCTAAGGGAAATGTGACTGGGCAATATTTAGAGTATCACCGTTGTGACAGCTGAAAAGTACAATACTAATAAGAATGCGACAGAACACTCCACTCCACTATCGTAACCGTAACAACGGAGTTGCCAGGATACATAAGCCAAGTAACTATTTCTGTTTCTCTGTGGTAGATTGTTTCTCTTTCAGTGCAGTACAGTTACTGTACTAAACACTGTGGTTGCCAATTGGTTAAAGTCAGTGAGAGACTGCAATCTAACTTGACTGTTGATCACAGAATTACAATGGATTCTGAACTCCAAAGGGACTGAAATGCACTTCAGTACACCTACACACATGCACACAATCACACACACACATACACACGCTCTTGTTTGAAGGTCAAGCAGCGTGGAGCAATCGACTGCTTTACAATTCACATCTTCGGGCTATTGTTAACTCCCTCTGTCTGTCGAAACAAACACAGCATTGACTACAAAGGAGACAAGACAATGGACATACCCTACATTCCGTTAGTAGGCTCCCATTAGAGGTCCCTGTTTGATCATCAAACATCATTGTACATTGAAAACACTTACCTTTATGAGTGCTCCTGTTATAGATGCAACAAGCAAGCTGAGAGTGAAGAGAGCTCTGAAATTCCCATGTTATCTGTGTGAATTTCACAGGTGATTGCTGTGTGGTATTTTTGCTAACTTTGGCGGACGTTTTACTGAAAGCACGCTGCTCTACTGAGAATGCTTTGTCAAACTGGGGTCAAGATCACAGTCCAAACTACTTTAAAAAATTGCATTAGGGTTAATTTCAGATGATTGTTCTGTACTTTTATTATAATAGAGGCCAATGGAGGGCCCCCAGAATCTAGCATGTAAGGTGTGTGTGTGTGTGCGCGTGCGTGTCTATGTGTGTGTATGTGTGTGTTTTCGAGGAGACCTTGAGCAGACGCATATAGACTGCCAACATCACCACATCTAAATCTTTTAAAACTCTGAATACATCGACATCATTCCTAGGGGTCCAAACAAAAAGAAAAAAAAAAAAGACATCACTTGCGAAGTGTTTGCCATGAATTTTGAATGACAGTAGTTGAGAATGTGCACAAGGTCTCGAATAGCCTCTGTTGTCTGACAAGGTTTGACACCATAGACAAGCCTTCAACTAAAGCAAAGAATGTATCAGTCCACACACACGCACACACACACACAGTGAGAACAAAATGAAAATAAATATGTTACCATACAGACTGAAATGTTGATAAAACAGAATTATGTTCTTTCTAATAAATATAACATGCATTGGATATGTTTATACATGTACTTCAAATATCCATGGATATATTAAAAACCTGTATTTGGAAGATCCTTGCCTTGACAACTCCCTCATGCCTCGCTTAACCCTTCAGTACAACAAGAAGAAGTTTTAGATGTTGATAACAGGCCTTGTCAGAGAGACTATGCATTTTTCACATCAGTCAATGTGGGTCTGATGGACAAACAAAGCTACATTTCATCCACAGCCTGAACCTGCTGGCATCTGGGTTTTACACAGTCGCTATGAAATATCAAGAAACATAGACGTTGTATGACTGGAGTAGTTACTGATTTGTATGACTGTATGAAATGAACATACTGAATGAGCTACACTAGAAAGTGTTTTAGAATTTGATACTCTTGACAGTTTAAAACCACGCCATCTCTGGGGTTAATCTCTGTTTCATTTCATTGGCCCTATTCCCTTGTAAAAGGTTTTTTTTTCCCCACTAAAAACACATCTTGGGGTAGGAATATCAACAGTGAGTGATGAGAGTGTGGTGTAATTTGCCAGTGGAACTAACCTGTCAAACTCCAATAGTGTGAGGACAGCTAAAACACTCAGGAGACCCAATGCTATCGATTTATGACATCAAAACAAATGACATCACAGCTTCACAGCTCTCCACGCACTGCAGTGGGGCAGGAGTCATTAGACACCATTCAGCAATACACACACACACATGCGTGCGCACACACACACACACACACACACACACACACACACACACAGACATGTACACACAGAGTCAACATTTGTGAAGGTGAGAAGACTAGAAAGGATCTTCAATTTAAAGGCCATTCACAACTTGGATAGGCATATTGATCCAGTCTGAAATGTGTGGGTAGGGAGTGGAGAGAAAGAGATTGAGCAAGTGAGAGACAGGGAAAGAGAGAGAGAGAGAGAGAGAGAGAGAGAGAGAGAGACTAACGTGGAGACACATGTGTTAGTTCAGCAGTTCTGTCTCTGGGAAAGTTTAGATTTTTCAACAGATTGAGAGACTAGCTCTGGAATCTGAGAGCCCACTTTCATGTTAATTGTGCCACTATTAGAATGCATACCAAAGTCCCTCCAAGGAATTTCAATTACAGTGCTCAAATGCACACACACACACACACACACACACACACACACACACACACACACAGAAACACAAGGTCTTACAGTATGTGAACAAATGCATCATGCACACACACACACACAAACACACACAGGAGCACAAGTTCTATAGTATGTGAACAAATGCATCATGTACACACACACACACAAACACACACGCACATACATGCCCATATGCACACACACACACAGAAACACAGAAAACAAAATGAAAAGTCCTCTTACATTTGTGCCAGCCATTAGTGAGAAGTAGTGCTGTGTTTAGAGTTTCCATTCCATCAGGCAGATGGTAAAAGTAGGAAGGTGGAGAAGAAAGCATGAGCATAGCCTGGGGCCATTAGATCACCTTCTCTTCATCAGGGCCCCTGCTGGACAGCATAGTCAGGCTCAAGCACACAGATTGCTCCCCAATCCTCAAACATGCTTCTAAAATATCAAAGACCATATCATGGAGAGAACTGCATTACCTTCCTACCCCCACCTTTCTAATTTGTCAGCTTGGTCCTTTATGTGTGTGAATGATTTTGTGTGTGTGTGTGGGTATGTGTATGTGTGTGTGTGTGCGTGCACGTGCGTATGTGTGTGTGTGTGCATGTGTGTGTGTGTGTCTACATGTATGTGTGTGTGGACACATGTACCTTGAGGGTACACCATAAGAGCACAGAATGCAGCTGAGGAAAGAAGAGAGAGAGTGAGAAAAAGGAGTGGAGATGGGGAGTGAGAGAGAGATGGATGGAGGAGGTGTGTTGGGTTGTGTAGCTCAGGTCATTACCCACAACCCTCTTGATGTTTGGGTGCACCTTCAGGCAAGGCAGGATCTTCATACTTCTTCCTTATCCCTCACTCCTGTGCCCCCTTTCTCTGTCTTTTTCTGTCTCCCTGGATCTGAGGAGGTGCCACAAATCTACATAAACCCGTGAATATTTCATACTCCTCTCCTGACAGAGGCAGACAGGTGGAGAAGTTGGGGAATGAGACTCCGCAAGCTAACAAGCACCATTGGAGAAACCGGATATCTCCATGCAAAGTATACAAACCACACATGCAAAACACTAACTCCCTATTCCATATCTATTACCGGCCATGCTTGAAGTAAGACATGAGAGTGGTTTGTATGAAGTTTGAGGAGCAGGTGGAAGGAAGAGAAAAAGAGAGAGAGAGAGAGAAAGAAGTGGTGGAGAATAGTGGGAGGGTATAATAGGACCCGACTTGGTGGGGTGTTATAATGGGAACCTCTTGATTCACAGCAATCACCTAGTGTGATCCGCTCATGCTGGCGCTAAAGCCTGGTTAGGCTCTTTAGAGCAACGGTGAAGACCTGATGACAGGAGCGAGAGAGAGAGAGAGAGAGAGGGAGAGAGAGAGAAGAAAAAGGGGAGAAGGGATTGAAGCCTGAGAAGGAATAACAGTGTTCTCTCTTGTCTATTACAGAGCTGACACAATCAGAAGATCAACCATGCATAAATCTCACGTTGGCATATCCCTTCCCCAATCTCTCGTTATCCAAGTCTCTCATCTCTCCTGTCGTCTGTCGGTCTGCACTGTTTCTACTCCTCTTTCTCTCTCTCTCTCTCTCTCTCTCTCTCTCTCTCTCTCTCTCATCCAATTGCTCTGCACTGTCACTGGCTTTCTCTCTCTTCCTCTCTTTTTCTCTCACTTTCTTTCTCTTTTCCTCTCCATCCTCTAAGTGTCAGAGAGTCCTGTAGTAACGCCTCTGTTCACCTGACCCAAGGCAGTTAATATGTCATTTTCTACTGTGCCATAGAGCCTGAGTGCTCATGTGTGAGAGAGCCTGTGTGTGTGTGTGTGTATTTGTGTGTGTGTACGTGTGCGTGTGCGTGCAGACCTGCCAGTGCCTTAAGCCAACACGGAATACACAAAACCAATGCACACATAGAGAGTAAAACCTGCTTTAAGTACAATACACATAAAAATAAAACAATAAACTCTGTATGTATTGCATGACCTCATGCATGACGCGCATTGATTGAACTTAGATGGGAGGGAAGTTACACATCCAGGAAAGAGGCAGGCAGTTCTCCTAGCCGCTGCGATTTGTTCTGTTTGCTGAATGCATTCATTTAAGTTGAGCCTCAGCTGACAGAGGCTGTTTGTTATTGTTAACGCTCGTGAGAGGGTGATCCATGGGAGCGTGGTTGCCCGGCGACGTCACATATATAAGTCAGGATTTATGTTGTCTTTATGCTCTGCCCAGCTTCACACACACACAAAAAATAGCGGGGGGTGAGGGGTTACTTTTACAGGACAGAAGACTGTTGTTTGGTCAAAAAAAAAACCCACACATGTAACATCACTGATAGCACACACACACATGTCTTTCACAAAAACATGACGCGCAGGGCAATGTAATAAATGAAAGCAGCCAGCGTGGTTCGTGTTTAGTACATATTTCTCTGTTACTAGAGTATGCTACAGGTTACTAGGCTCATGGTGAGTGTAGGGAGATGATTAGAAGAAATGATGGATCCAATCTTATGCCAGGGCAAGAACGTCACAAATACACAATGGAAAAATGTTTCTCACGATGAGGAGACTCAGCAGGTGTTTACTACACTGATTGCTATGGTAAACAGTCCCCCTTCTCGGGCCTGGTTATTCGTAGCTGTGACAGAGAATAATCTGTTGGTAATCATACAGTGTTTTCTTGCTGCCCAAAGCCCCCGTTAGAAATGGAAAGCAACGCTTCGTTAACGTTACGGCGAACAAAAACACGTGGCTTATGGCTTCTGTTTCTTTTTTTGACATTATCACTGTTTAGTAAAAGAGCTTTACTTTCAGTTAGGTTGTATATTCAAGCCGTCGCATTATAAATCTAAACCTGCAGTGAACTCTCTGGAGAGGAATCTATAAAAGTCCTTTGATGTGAGAGTTCTAAAGTCCCAAACAAATATCAATTAAGTTTACACTCATGACATGCCAGCTCATTAAAATGCAATGAAACATTTATGCATACAAACAAGGACACTGATGGCATTATTAATCCTATATGAGACATAAACATTCTCTGACACTAATGGTGGCAGGCTGTTTACAGACGCTTCACTAAAGCTGTCATTCATTTAACTGCATTACGGCATTTCAGAAACTCTTGTTCTGTCTTTTTATGCGAGCCACTGTGCTGACGGGTAACACCTTAGTTAGTATTGTTTGACATCAGACAAACAATGTCTTGGATGACCTTTGTAATCTCTGTGTGAAACAGCTTTGCTGTAGTGAACTCGTAGAATAGCGGAACAGTGCGCGTTTCTTTGATATGGAGGAATAAAAGCGTGTGGCTGATCTGAGGTAATATTCTCCTCTCTTTGTTGGGCTGAGCAGCTTTATCAGAAATGACTCCATCTCTTCAGCTGGACAAAGTCATGCAATATCGCTTTTACAAGTCCTTGGTAAATGACAGTATGTTTTATTGAACCTCTCCGGCCATAATCACACACACACGCGCGCGCGCACACACACACACACACACACACACAGACCTACAAACATTGGCCCTAGCATACAGTCAGCACAGCAGGCTCTGTGGGGCACAGGGGACAGTCAACACTGTAGTCACATTCATTCAACAGTATCCATCTCAGCAGGCAAAAGAGGACATCCGCTAACATGCATTTCATTATCGCAAATGCATCACAGGTGCAAAAATGAAATTCCTTCTCGGCAAAGGGCTTACGGGGCAGCCCGAGAAACCCAATTCCCGCCCCCAAAAGGGATCAACGGACAATAAAATTGCAGACTTTATTACATTCCTCAAAAATAAACAGCCATCTACATCGAGTGGCAGAGCACAATTCCCAAAGCCTATTAAGCGAGGGTGTGAGTTTTCTTTTTTTTTTTCTTGAAGTGCTCAGTAATAACCGCGGACATGATTTTGATGTTGTGACGGATGTCTAGCCTGTGGACAAATACGGCGGATACGGCGCTAGCCTACGTGGACTTTGAACTTGGACACATACAACAGTTTCAGGCTATCAGAATATGCATGCATACCTTTTTGCTGGAAATATGGAATATGGATAATGATATGACAAAGCTGCAGTGCATTAAGCAGCTGGGACTGTCACGCCCGTGTACGGGGTACATTTATTTATGTGCTGAACATACTTAATTTCCCTGCAAATGAAAGGGCAGCGGACTCCAGCACACGTGCTAGGACAGTGATGCATGTATGTGCCTATGCCAGTACAAAAGAAGCAATCTCCACCTAGCCGCTATATTTATTTCAGCAATTCCTTTTAAATGCATATTTTATGCTGGCTCGGCATGTTGAAGGTCACTCAAAAATGTTGTTTATGAGGCAAACGGAGGGAACACACCTAACATAGACTGGAGGGGGGATAACGCACGGAGCATTTATCATGTACAACAGTAACGAATTTGAATGCGTTCTACCTGCGCCTCTTAGATTGGACAGTTCTCCGTCAGACTTGATTCAAGCCTACATTTCAATTTAACCGAACGTTCATAAAATGCGTACAACGCGTCGCCGGGGACGTGGTTACTAGGACGTACGTTGAGAATACCAATATACTTACACTTAAAGGTGTTTCTCTGCAAGGAGTTTCTTTTTGTTTGTGTGTGTATGTGTGTGTGTGCGTGCGTGCGTGTGTGCGTGTGTGTGTGTTATGAGGACGCACGGGGGGCTTTAAAGCCTGAAAGAACTCAAAGTCAGTCACAAGCTTGGTGCATGAACTCATGAACTCTTCATATTGTCCTCTTACCTGACAAGATGTCACACCACAACAGCATGCGGGATGAGCAGCTGAAAGGTCACATGTCAGAATAGAAGCACGCTTTCCCATGAAACAATTCTGCCCCAAGGAAGTGAAGCTACATGCTTTTCATATCATATATGTTCCGAGAGAGACGCCAGATTGAGCGATATTTTCATTTAAAGGTAGTTGACATTTAGTGAATGAAAGAACATAAGTGTCATGCTCTTGAGATGGGTGAGATAAACTTGCTAAGCAACCCAATTATCAGCTTTTGAAGTCACATCATTTATGCAGTTCTGAGTAAAGAGATATAACTCATCAAAGCTGCGTCAAAGTTCCACAAATGTGATCTAAATACTTCTGTTTCTGACACAGAGAAAAAAAGGACTAAAACTGAAATGGAAAGAGGATTTGTGATTTATAGAGAAACGGGCAATGATAAAAGTCGTCACAAAAAGCGAAAACCTCCAGATTCAGAGTTAAATACAAAAAAAAATGAGCTAAAGATATGAGTCTAACATTGTTTCACAATGAAAGATTTTCAATGGTAAAATCCTCTGGCTTTCTGACTCTACTGCTTCTGCAGTGAGAAGTGAGAAGACTGATCTCTCAACTGATGCATGGGCTCTTTGATAAGTAGCTTCATTTCATTTTAGCCCACTGACTTAGTTGGAGAGGGCTTTCCTGTCAGGAAAGGGACTGTGAGAGATTGGCCTTTCTCAGTGAGGCTCATAGCTGTGGAAGGGAAAGTTCATTAGCTGCTCTCTCATTCTCACTGCTCCCACTGGGGGCAAAGAACTAAGCTCAGTGTATACAGTCTAGCGAGTAAAGACAATAGGGGCATTCAGACACAAGCAGTCAGAAAGAGAGGGAGAGAGAGAGAGAGAGAGAGAGGGAGGGAGAGAGAGAGAGAGAGAGAGAGAGAGGGAAGGGGTAAAAAAGAATGCTATGAGGAGGGTTTTGATCGACGACCTAGAGTTATTCAGCAATTTTGATGAGCTATATAGTTCTGCTTGGATATCACCACGGTGAATGTTTACCTAGCCTCTCACCCCTCATCATCTGACAGATTTGCTTATGACATTTAGAATGAGATAAACAGTTGTAGGTCTCATGATCAATTAGAACGCCTGGCTCCCCATGAAGCTGATTGTGTTGATTGACTCCCATGTGGGAAGCTGTGTTCACAGAATGATTGACAAACCCAAGCTCAGTTATCCATAGGCAAGCAGGAATTAGCCTGTCTCTCTACAGTATGCCAATAAAAAAGAAGAGGAAGAACCAGAAGAAGAGGACATGGACAGAGAGAGAGAGCGGAGAGAGAGAGAGAGAGAGAAGAATGAAGAGATACAAAAACAGAAAATGGATTTGATATTCCATCTTTTGTTATTTACCTATCAATTTTGGTTGAATTGTTTAATAGCATTGTGAACACATACAGTTCAAACACGCCTGTGTTAAATTACATGAACAAACCCAAATACATGAGCACACTAAAAAGCATGTCTCCTAAAACAGTGATGCCTAAAGGTAGAATCCGCATTTATACAACACTGCATCTTTAGTGTGTGTGTGCGTGTGCTTGTGTGAGCGTGCGTGTGCTTGTGTGAGTGCATGTGTGTGTGAGAGAGAGAGAGTGAGAGAGAGAAAGACAGAGGGAAGTGTGTTGGTGACGAACACGCGCGTGCCGGCACTAACACTCACAGAGTGGGATTATTGTGCTTCTCGGTTGGACAGTTTCAGTCAACTAATGAAGGAAAAGCTAAGCATGAATGATATTTTCTGCTTCTATGAGTAATAAGCAGCAATTCCAATACAGTAACGCGGACACACACACATGCACACACAACACTTACATACATACACTTGAGACCGTATCAACTGACACTACACTGTAAGAGAGACTCTATGCCACAGGCTCCTCAGTGCTGGAGAATATGGAAAACAGGTTGGCTGCAGCATGAGAAATGAACTGGGCCGCTAAAGGCTACACATGTTTCTCTTTAAGCCTGGGGCTCCATCCCGCTCCACCCCTGGTCTGGAATTTAGCTCTGTGTACAGTAATATACAGTACTTATAGTGTACCTCAACATCATTACCAATTTCATACCAGTGGTTTAAGGCAGTCTGAGTGATGTGTGGAGGGCAATAAAAGTAAAATAAGCTATGCAGTCTCTATTATGCATTTTTATGTCTTGACTTGCAAATAGCCTCTGTTGCTTTTGTCGTTGTACTGACATCGTGGGGACTCGACCGCACCGTGAGGACAATACGGTGCAATGTCCCATTGTAAAAGTAAGACACTGAAAAATTGTATAGAATACTGCTATCTAACAGTTCTTGCCATTCACATTTTTATTTAATGCTACATAAATAAGACAAAGAATTTGACAGATCATCATTGATTTTTTAAGGAGCAGGGTTTTTTTTTTTTTTTTGGCTTCATAATTACACGTAGATTGTTTGCAGTTTGGAACTCTTCCACTGCTCTCCCCCTGTGCTGCTAATCTAAGGGCCTTTCCTATGCTCTCAAATTTTCCACTTCCATAGCTGACTCACACAAACAAGAGTCGCCGCTAGGATCTGCTTTCCCTCTGCATATACATTGAGTTGGTGAAAAGGTATTTAGCATGCGGCTTACACCGAGCACACAATCAGCACCGAGACAAAAAGTGATTTTTTTTTTTTTTTTAAATATGCGGCTGCAGCTATGTGAACCCAACGTTAATCTACATATGATGAAACGTTTAGGAACGATTAAAATCACTGAAACAGGTATAGCTCTGCCTGCACATTTAAAAGTATACACTGAACAAATGCGTGTGTGTGTGTGTGTTTGTGTGTGTGTGTGCGTGTGCGTGTGTGTGTGTGTGTGTGTGTGTGTGTGTGTGCACGTGCGTGTGTGTGTGTATTTGTATGCCTGCATGTGTTTGTATATGAGGGTTTTTATCCAGAGAAGTCACGCAAACCTCCCTGTTAAAAGCTTAAGAAAACCTCGCTCTTGTTGATTAAACCCATGATAGCTGTAACAGCTGCACCGTTCAGGTTCAAAAGTAACACAGTAATGTAAGACACTCCCAGGAGAAAAAAAAAAAAGAGGGAAAAAGTCAATATGGTCAGATATAGACATTTAAACCTCACATCAACACACTAACAGACCTGTTAGCTAACACTAAGAGGCTTGTTTCAGAAATAATTTCATATTCTCCTTCAGAGTTAAATATCTGAAGGTATGACATACACCTACAGCAGAGAATTTATCCTTATGTAATTTTAATGAAATGTAACACAAAATGACACTATACTACGCAAAACTACAAAATGGGCACAACCCTCTGTCCATTACACATGGCATCAACTCTGCAGGCACTGATAGTGGAAAAAAAAGTAAAATGAAGTAATTTATTGAACTTAGACAAAGACTCTGCCACGTGAATGATTAACACGGCTGTAACAGAGCAGACAGTCAGGGCCTGTGAGGGGGGGGTGGGGTTGGGGCAGTCTCCTGAGTCACGGAAGGGCTGGGGGGTGGGGGTGGTCTGGTGCTCTGAGACACACTGGCAGGGTGTAACTGAGGGTCACAGGCAAAGCAAAAGACCTCACCAAGACACCAGCCTGTCAGATAAAAGCCCAAAAAGAAGTTTAAAAAAAGACGGAGGGGGAGAAAAAAAAAAGACACACCATCTATGTGTAACAGGGATTTAACAAAGGGGGGAAATCTTCTCCAGATGTCAGCAGCCCTTCAGATGCGAATCTACCAGGGAAATGAAGGTTATGGCGAATGAACCCAGTGCTCTTCACGCAAGCCTCTGACAGCAGCTAATGTTGCAAAACGGAATTTAGGAAATTTGAGTGACGCACATTCAAGTGCGTTACAGTGAAATCAAGTTAGGCTGTTACGTACGCTGCATGAGATCCAGGACTTTATTAATCGATTATTTATGGAGACAGAAGTTTGCAGTTAATTTTAGGGGACATTTTAGCTGAGCAGTCATAAAAAAACGAATTAAAAAAAAAAAGAAAGAAAAAACAAGAAATGGCATTTAATGGCATGTTGTGAGTAAACAGGCAAAATACATTTGTTGCTGTTACTCGTACTAAGAAGAAAACATTTGTAGTTTCAGTTAACTGGATAACTAGATAGACTTCTCACATTTGTTCTTCTCGGAAAACTTCTACAAGTCTACAAATTAAAATCAGCTAAAACCACACTGGCGCTGATATCATCTGTCACACAGGCTTGACAATATGTCCAAATTACTGTTTACCTTTTCTTTCCTGCCAAAATATCTGAGCCGCTGAGTGAGATGTAGCTCATACCAAAGAGATAAGTTCTGAACAAAGGGGGGGGGGGGTGACTTTCATGTAGTTATCTTCTTTCCTCATGATTATAAAGACATGTTTGTGATTGTTCTCTCAAGTAATATAACCTACTTAATCCTTAATCTAAGATGAAGCAACAGAAACATAATCCTGTTTTCAGTGATACAGGAAATGATTCAACAGGAGAATATACTGGATCTATTGGTTGGTCATAATCTCATTAATTATTAAATATGCAGAGCAAAATGTAATCGTTCCAGTGTGAGCAATAAACTAAACTGTGGAAGTGAAAGTAATGGTGTCAAACCCCCATGGGGTGTGTGTGTGTGCGCGTGGGGGGGGGGGTTGTTTACATCCTGGCAGTCATTCTGTGTTCCGTTAGATTATCTGTGTTTTGTGTTAGCCACTGCACCCCAACTGCCACTGTGTCACAGAGAGTGTGTTACATGGAATGGTAAGAGTGTTGTTCACTGCTGACACAGGGGAACTTATCTAACCGGGTGTGTGCATGAGATGGTCCCACATGTGTCAACACTGTGGGCTATCTAACTGCCCATCTATGGTGTAAACCACCACGTACACTTCTGCACACACACACAGACACACACACTATTGCGCACACACACACGCACACACACAGGCACGCGCGTGAGCACACACACACTATCGCACACACACGCGCGCGAACACACACACACACACACACATGCAGGTTGTTTTTTTATTGCATTGAGAAAAAGAGGACAGTCACAGACTTCCTGCATTCAGAGATGTTTATGTGTGCGTGTGTGTGTGCATGTGTGTGACCACAGAAAGAGCAACATGACACTCCTAGCCCCGCAGACTTCAAATTATGCAGAATAAAGTCAAATCAAAAATCACAAGACTTTAAGTGCAGAGAGAAACATCATTTCCTTCACTGCTTACTCACACGGACATGATGAATACACAGGACACTTTTTTAGAAGCATTAACTTCAGTCAACTTCAGTTCAAGCGTTCTGAAAACATTCACTCATATTTCTCAGAAAAAAAGACCAAATATCATTTCTGGGGAGTGTTTCATTTTAAAAAATACATAAAAGGAGGGGAAATCTCTTTGCCAGCACAGAAGCAAAATCCACTTTCAGTTGTGGATGCGCAAAGGGACCGCTAATGTGGTCGGCTGTAGTCTGACCTTGTTTCCAGAAATAGTTCAGTCTGTCAGTTCAGCATTAAGACCACGTGCAGGCTCGGTTTAACACGAGTAACTGCAAGTTCTCCCAGGCCTGATTAGTGATGATCATCGGAGACTTGGATCAGACGAAATGTGAGTTCTTTCCAGACTGGCCCACATTTGAAACAGTGATTCTGATCCTTCTGAAAATCCAAGGCCTTTCACTATCAGCCTGAGGTATGGGGGGGTGGGGGGGGGGGTGGTTCAAGCCATCATTGGAACTTTGTTGACGAATACAACTAGTATTTGCATTATTAAATGTAATCTTAGGAGCTTTCACTTTGATAGTGGCTATGGGTTGTTTTCAGCAAAACTCACATTACCGTTAAATCGCATTATATAATTGTCTACAACACAGAGCAGTGCTTTTTCTGTAGCACCAGATGCCCTTCCTGTTAATTATGGAGCCATTTGTAAGCTCAAAATGTACTTTTTTTTCCCATCAAGACTTTTATTGATTTCAGCTCAGCTTTAAGATGCAGACAAAAAAAAAAAAAAAAAGAAAAAAAACCGACATGACAATGAGTGCTGTTGATGAATGGCAACAATATTCAGAATTTTAACACAAGGCCAACGGTCTATAAGTGATTAACGGTCAAACAATGCGAACATCTTTATTCGCTATGAAAGGAGTTCATCAAGCCCTCATGCAACAGCACTTATCAGTAAAGTAGTCCTACAGCCTCCCAGGCAAGCTGAATACCAATCAGCCATTTACATTCATTAGTTCATGCTCAGGGCAGCTAAAGCTCCATGATCATTTGACTGGACAGTCTGGCATGGCATGTGTTCTACCTGTGTGTGTCTCTGCATGAGGCCTGGTGATTCAAGAGGTGAAACGGAGGACTGCACAGCTCAGATAACACAGCACAGCCAGTCCATAACAACCACTTAAAGATTCAGGAAAAAGAAGAGTGTATCATTTTGACCCATCTTAAAAATAAATAAATAAACAAGTAAATGAATAAATCAAAACAAATAAATAAGTAAGTAATCACCACAACTACCCCCCCACCACCACCATCACCACCACCATCAACAACAACAACAACAACAACAACAACAACAACAACAACAGCAACAGCAACAACAACAATAATAATATTTATAATAATTGTAAGGCAATTTAGCAAGGAGGTCTGGCTGCTGTGTAGGGAGAAAACATCATTGAAAACGGGCGCTTTTTAAAAATTAGATAAGAAAAGACATGAAGAGGCTGTTTCATGTGATGTACCAAAAAAAAAAAAAAATACAGCTCTGTACAAATCCCTTACGTAAGCAGGCCTAGAAATGGTCCCTGCTAGGTCATGAGCAGAGGGCAAACATTTCTCTGTGCAGGATAGGCAATTCCAGTTACTGCAGGAGACATAGAGCTATCAGATTAAGAATATGTTGAGGATGAATCTGATGAATAATAGTTGACTAGTTTGACCTTGTTCAGTGCAAACAGAGACAAGAAAAAGAAATGTTTTGGTGGAAACAGACCCTGAAAGCAAAGACATTAGTGTTATTTTAGTAGGTCACCCTTTTTCTGTGCATTATGACTGCTGAAAAACATTTTTTTTTATATTGGATTAAATGACATTTTTTGTATTGTCAAATTATATCATAATAGAGAAAAGAAAAATGTGAAGAGACAAGTAGACTGTTAGTGGTTGAAAGTCACTCTTAGAGAAGAACAGAGAACATAGTAAAAGCAAGAGGTAAAAGCTTTTCTATGATGTAATTATTCATGAATAGGCGACAGACATACGACTGAGCTCAGTGTGAACATTAACATGAACAAAGAAAGGAAAAAAACAAAAACAAAAACAAACACAACTCTGAGATCAGTGCTTCTCTATTTGTATTTCCTCTCATATCTGAGACCATGGAGTAGGAGGAACGCGGACGCAGCGCGAGAATATGGAATGCATATGTAAGCATGTTAGACAACATGCAAATGTCATGTCTTGCCCCTGGTCATACATGTGTGCTTTTCCCTAGCATACTACAGCTGACATGGAAATAATCAGTTCACCCTCCCTGTCAACATGTTATCATTTTTTCCATAATCACCTCATCTGCTGTATGCCACAGTGTGTCCTTGAAAATATAGGAGGAAAAAAAATGACAAGTTGTATTAAGACAAGCTATAGACTGTAAACTAAGAAATACCTTAACCAACTGGCTATAACAGAGTAAAATGAACTCTAGAACATTCTAGCTTCAGAAACATTTGTCTGTTCAGAAGAATATGGAATGGCCTTTCATAGAAAACTTCACGCTGTCTGATGAAAGAAAAAAAAAGAAAGGAGAAGAAAAGGTGTCTGTGAATTTTTATTTCTGTTCCCATTCATCTTTGTCCAAAAACATCCATCTGTCATTTTCTCCAACGCTGCCTCTCGTTTGCCACAGTTCACAGGTGATGAAGAGAAAAAGAACAAAAACCGACCGTCGTAGAGGAGACGATGGAGAAAGGGCCAATGTGCAATTGCAAAGGAGAATTTTCAAAAAGAACTGATGTCAGCAAACAAACCATTCAATTCTCATAGTATCAGAGATTATAATCCACTGCGTAAAACGAACAAACAAACAAACAAACAAACAAACAAACAAGTGATGAGGCAAAAGAAGGGAGAGAACTTTGGTCATTACCAGAGATGTGGAAGACTTATTTTTCCTCAGCCAGTCTATTCTCCCGCCTTGGCTTTCTCTCTCTCTCTCTCTCTCTCTCTCTCTCTCTCCCACTAACGCTCTCATTTCGCCTCTCATCTGTCAACCGCAAGACCATAGCAACCGGGACTCCACACAGAGACTGCCAAAAAATATCCACCACAAACATAACACAAATGCAAACATCCACAATACACACACACAGACACACAGACACACGTACATACATAATAAGACAAAGAAAGAATGACAGACTACTCCAAAAGTACTGTTTATATGTTGTTCATTCAAAAAAAGCATCTGACTTCATTTCATTGTTTACCATCCACCGAGAGCAACACTTTTGAGAGAGTTTTATTTAAAGTGAGCAGCTGGGCTGTGAACAGTCAACCTGTGTCAGTCCCTTGAATCAGGAATCTGACTCTGTCCCTTAGCACAGTGTGACAGAGGCGGATTTTTTCCTTTGCCAATGCGGTCACTGAGTTTAATACCAACACATGCGGCAAGTCAAACTAGGTCACAGTGAAAGCTCTTAATGTGTGCGCACACAAACACAGAGGGAAGAGCTTGTTGTGTCTGTGTTGTGTCTGTATAGTTGACAGACGTACGGGTAAACTGAGGTCAGCTACCAGCGGAGATGTGAATTCTTCTCTATGGAAAGTTGTGAAGTTGGACTGACACACACACACACACACACACACACACACACACACACATGCATACAAACAGTAATTCTAGCTTGAATGGAATGAGAGAATGTCAAGGGAATCGAGTCAAAGACAGCTGTTTCTTTCGCACACGGATCAACGCTGTATTTTTGGAAAAAAAAAAGTTTCTCTCTTTTTATTGATTTCATCTCTCAAGACCTTATAATAACCTGAATTTTCTCATCTCAACTCATTAAAAACACACTGTCAAGTTTTTTTTTGGAGGGACTGAAACTGATTCCCATCAATATGGGTCCCTGAGAGGATCTCAAAATCAGCTCACCAGAGGGGCATTGGACTGCAGTTTGGACATATTGAGAGTAGCTTGGAGGTCAGAGTTTTGTATCTTGTCTCACCAAACATCCATCTTTAATAAAGTGCAAACATTGACCATAGTATTTGGTTGGATGTGTCTCTCACTCCCCCCACGCTCCCTCTCTCTCTCTCTCTCTCTCTCTCTCTCGCTTTCTCTCTCTGTGTCTAGTCTGAAAAAGACCCCCAGCGAGGCCTAGGGCAAGGTGAATCTATCCCTGAATCACATCTTCTCATCAAACATACACACACTAACTGCTGCTCCTCATTCATCATTCAATTACTCAGGGTCAAGACAGCTCCAAATGAAGAGCTGTGTGTTTTATTTACCTTTACAGACAGATAGACGAGACATCAGTCTCTCTCTCTCTCTCTCTCTCTCTCTCTCTCTCTCTCTCTCTCTCTCTCTCTCTCGCTCTCTCTCTCTCTGGGCAAAAGGAACTCCAGAAAGCAAAATCAATGGTAGGGTACCACAAAGTGGTAGTCTGTCTGCTCAAAAACAGGACCTTTCTGTCAGGGGTGGGTAAGAGAGAATCTCCAGTCATCTTTATACTGGAACACTGGAGATGCATAAAAAAATAAATAAATAAAAAAGAGTGCAAGAAGGATGGACAGAGATACAGCAGGAGCAGCTGAATATGTCAGTGTACTGTCTGAGGAGCCTTAATGCTCTTTAATGCTCCAAAGCTTGTCAATAGATAGATAGATAGATAGATAGATAGATAGATAGATAGATAGATAGATAGATAAAATTCAGTCACTGAGCTGTCGGTTGGATGATCTTGGATGATCTGTACAGCTTGGCAGTTAGCAGTTAGATTAATCTTTCACAGTGTTTTGTATTTTTCATAATTTCAGAAATTTTTAAGGTCTGTTTTTTTTTCTCCATGGGAATCCAATATACAGTACCAAAAGCAAACGTGAAGCTAGATTTAATTGATCTTTATGCTGAACAAAACCAAAATAATTTCTCCAGTGATAATTGTTTGAATGATAATTGTTTGATAATTGTTTGAATGAACAGAGATGTTGTTTCTGATGTGCCATTGGGATAGATCATCTTTGTGTGAGGGACAGACAGACAGACACACAGACAGACAGATAGATGGAGAGACAGAGAGAGAGAGAGAGAGAGAGAGACTTGTGAATGACCATGTCTTCACATGTAACTAAATCTACAACACTGAAATGGAACTCAGTGAGTACCAACTGCAGGTGCCATATTGTAATTTGTCTAGATGAGCATTATTCTAACTATCTCCTTTTTTTTTTTCTCCAGGGCCAGTGTTACCCCCCAATGAGAGAGTCCTTTCCTCCCCATCCAGAGAAACACAAAAGAAAGTCACTGTAGCCTTTTGTGTAGTGAAAAGCTAATGAGAGTGTTTCCCATTGTGAGCATCTGGGCCGTGTGGAGTACACATCCGACTAAATGCATGGATCGTTTGACACAATCAGAACCAGCCATGCATCAATTAATGCATAATTATGTCTAAATAAATGGAACGAGAAGGAAAGGAGATGGGAGAAAAAAAAAAGAAAAGAAGAGAGATTTATTACAGATGGTTTTATGAGTAATAAACAAAGCAATCGATCAATCTCGCACTGGCTGGAGGGACGTTTACATGCAAGTCAAATGCTTGGGAATAATTTCCCTGTCTTATACGCTTAACCCTTATGGACCATGGGAGATGCAAATGAGCCATGAGCTGAAAAAATGACAGACGGGCCTCTCTGATGCATAAATGATTAAGGAAACGCTGAGGACAGGGAGCGCCTTGCTTCTTCAAAGCTGGTCAATACGCCAGCTAAAGTGGCAATGTTTTTTTATTACGTGCTGACGGAAAATTTGAACGATCTAGATAAGAATGTTATTTTTTTTCTCTTTTTTTTCCCGCATTTATTATTTTGCTTTTTATGTCGCGTTGCTTTGGATAAGCCGCTATCAGAAAGCGCTGCGTTGCATAACAGCGTAATTAACGAATTTAACGAGGAAAGAGGTTTCACTTTATGTTAATGCTTTTTTGGTAGAACAGCGCGCAGTACAATTTATATAAAATTTACAGTGTTCAGACCACTGCTTGTCTTTGGGCACTGAAACGCAAAATGAATTAAAAAACATAATAAAACATTACATCACCCCAACAACATTTTATATGCACATGATTTCCAAGTAACTGTATAATGGGGTCCCAAATCCAAATCGTCAGAAAACCTGCATGTAATTAATGCTATTATCTCGGCTACATTGTGCCGTGTATTTTAGTAGACTCAGTCTCTCCAATTTTCTTTACAGGGCATATCGACATCAGCTGAACCAAATTTTATACTGGCGTAACAGATCCTCCAACTCAAGCTTTAAAACTAAATGGCCAGCAGTTGAGTAGAAACTAGAAAGGGGTCAATTACAAAGATTTTATGTTTTCATGCTACCGTCATCCAGAGAAATGTGGTTATGTTATACTGTTATACAGACTTTCAAATTATAATCCTGTCTGATTTACAGATTGTCTAACCTTAATTCTAAACCAACACTAAATTTCCCACTTATTTCACTGGGCCTGAAACTGGTCCAGACACATTAGTGGGAATAAAGAATACAAGACTTTATGCCGTAACAATGATCCTTTCTGCCACGTTGGGATAGACTTCAATAAATGTAATGTTTCTGTCACAGATTAGCTAACCCCTACCCAAACCCTGGCCCATATGACAATGCCTAAAAGTCAGCACACTTTGAATTCATATGGAGTGAATATATATATTATAAGACAGCTATCTTCCACAGAAAGCCTGTCTCGTGGCCCAAATCAGTACCTGGCACCTGTTAATTCTTATTGTAAGTCTGACCCTAACCTTTGCATCACACTATTCTTTCAAATGGACTTTGAACAAAAGCAGCCATCCTACAGGGCCTTACTACTTAACAGGTCATCATTTCTTTGGTGGGTTTCTTAATTTAATGTCGGTATCTCTCACTCTCACCACGGAGATTTATTATTGTGGGTATAGTTCGTACAAGGGCCAGCTCCGGTTAAAGGACAGCAGTGTGTCTTTGTCAACTCTTTACTGACCTGCGATTCTCTGTTCTCAGGCCTCCTGCCTGTTTTAAAGCACGTTAGGCCCATGTTAGCGGCCCCCCCCCCCCCCCCCCCCCCCCCCCCCCCCCCCCCGTGCCCGCTCTAAAAACAGACACTCACTCTGTAAGCATCTACTGAACGGACCCAGATGAGCTCACCAGATGTCAAAGGTAGCCCCCGGCTAAGGACTCTCCCTCTTTGCCCTTGGTTACGGTTGCCGTCTCTTAATTTGTTAATGCACACGTTTTTACCTCCATCCTAATTAGTAGGTCATTCATTATTTCTCTCCTGTGAGGATGGATCTTAACATTTTACCACCTGAGCCATGAATCACAGCAATAGAGCAAAATGGACACTTGGTCTGGTGCAAGATGCTGCTTAAAGGAGCAATCTGCCTGTTTTCACACACTGGGAGCGGTGACAGCTAAGGATGAATGAGCCAGTACTTGCAACGAAACTGCGCTTAGGTATACTCAAGGTTTCATGTGGCTTGCATCATATTTGTGTAAACCATGTCCCTAATCTATGTCTTGTTCCCATGAAAAAGAAAGAAAAAGAAGGAGAGAAAAAAAACAACAACAACAACAACAACAACAAAAAAAACAACTTCTCAATCAGCCCCAAAGAGAATCATAGGGTTGTTTTTATTGATTTTACCCCTATCGATTTTCTCTTCTTTTGGAGCCACAGTATTAACTTACATTATGCCTTAGCTTTCAAAATACCGTCTCTGCCTGACGAAATCTGAAGGTCAGTCATAGCAATCTAAATGAATTTGGGGAAATCAACCTGGTGTGAATGAAACAAAACAACTCATTCATAAAGTATGTCCCACTCAATGGGATTTTTTATTTTTCTGATGAAGAAGCTGATTGGCTGTACATATTTCATGCCGTGAGACAGACCAGGCCGGTTCAATAGTAGAGCGCTGATATTATCCATGCCGACACTGGTCTTTAGTTTTATTTCATCTACACGCCCACACACACACACACAGAAAAACACAAAAATTCACTCTAGGTTGGGCCCAGAGGTTAACCTCCTCCTTAGATAAGTAGAGTCGCTTCCAGGAGCCAATATGATGTGGCCTCCTCTTGACTCAATCTGTATGCATATTAAAAGCATCTGTGATACTCTTTCATGGAACTGTAACTGGTGATGGCGTGTTCTGAGATAAACGCTGAGCCATTTCTTCCCAGCAGAATCAGTATTTTCAAAACCTTTCAAAATACATGTGTGACCTGGGTCTGGATTTCTCATCCTCCTCCACCATTTCTCCCTCTGCTCGTACTCAAGAGGAAGTCAGAGCAAGGTCATTCTGTCTCCCAGAGGGGGAAAACTCGGGAGGGGAGGGTGGAGGTGATGTGGCCTTTGGGTTTTAACCCCCATTTTCCCCACCATCTGCGAGGCTGTCAGGGAGGGTTATGACAGGGTTACAACAGGGTTACAACAGGGCAGGAGATCTGCCGGGGAGATATCCACTGACACCGTCCTCTTGAGTTAGTGTAGCCTGACAACCATACGGAAACGCAGTCACTTGGCCTTATCCTGAGGTACCAGACAGCATGTCAGGCAGGCCGGAGCATGGCGTTTACTGTTTGGCAGACAGAGAGAGAGGGGGAGAGAGAGAGAGAGAGAGAGAGAGAGAGAGAGAGAGAGAGCCATCAAGGCAGGCTGCATTGACCAGGCCAGACTTGAAGAGAGTAGCTCCGACACAGGCAGAGAGAAAAGTCTCTGCGCTTTCACTCACTCAGACACGAGTTAAGCCACCGGGGCCTGGCCCTAACTGACATATCCCTGCCAAAAGTCGCAGTTACGCAAGAGCCTAACTCAGTTTCAACGCCTGTGCTTACAAGCGCAGAGACACATGCGGTAGAAAGAGAGGATGTTTGTAGACGCACACAAACACACACACAGACAGTCTCCCTCTGTTTAAACAATGGAACATGCATCTGATTCCAAGCCCCTGTGTTGTACTGACAGGTCGTCTCTGGTGAGTAACACCAGGTGGCACAGGTTCCCAATGGCACCTTTGCCAGCGTGTGCCGGGCACACGTAATGACAGTTTAATCACTTGACCACATTCATGGCTCCTAGGGCTGGATGTCCTCCAGCCTCGCTAGGCCGGCAGCATAACGGCTCCACCTTGACGCGTCCACAACATTAACAAGCAGCCAGGTTCATTAAGAAACCAAAAAAAAGGAGAGATGAAGCTTTTATGGAATGAAAACATCCGATACCCTTGTGTAGTCTCCTTGTTTTGGAAATGCATCAGTTACACAAATCAAGCTTTTAAAGCATTGATATGTGTTTTTTTTTTCTCTGCTTCTTTTCTTCTAACCAAATCACAAAGCCAGTATTCCTTCCTAAAACAAATAGCCCTGTCGGTACGAGAAATGAATTTTTTTTCATTTTCTTTTTGCTCTTTGAGGTGGCAGTAAAGGGTCTTTTGGATGAGTGCTTTTCTTTATTTAAAGTCATTTCTTTGTATCAACTCTTTCATGTACCATTAGTGTAGTATTAGGCATTTAGTTAGACTTCTATAGGTAGGAAACAGTAAGAATAACAAATATTTGACCTTGAGCTGAAGTTAGAGAGGGGAGAAGTCGAAGGGGTGTATTTTTTTTTTAAATGTATTTTTTTTACAGAGGAATACTGAGAAACTTGTGTTTGGACGAGAAGGTAAACTCCAGAGAAGGATTCGCTCCAGCCGGCTCCGCTCGGACGTGGCGCTGTCCTGTTCTGACCCGAAAGTGTCCTGTCAAAACAGCTTCGGTTGCAGCTCGTTGTTCCTGCGCCGTGTCTTCTGTTAACCTTACAAACTGCACACTCTGTACAATTCTCACTCTTACCCACACGTGTACACCACGCTCTCCACGAGCACCAGCCTGCACAAGCATTTCTCTAAGTCCACCTACTGGCTTTCACTTTTAGCTCACTCACAGTTCTCCTCTAGGAGAACTCGCGTGGTTTGTTGCTAACTGACTTGTATGCTTGTCCATTGCAGGAATAAGCGAAAATTGCAAATCTATCTTTTTTTTGGGGGGGGGTGAGGGGGGGCGGCATATGTTTCTTTCTTTCTTTTTTATATTGAGGTACATTTATTTTTAAGCTAAAAGCTGTAAATGTAATGCGCTCCCACAACACCATTTGTTTTGCTTGTTACATCACATCAGATATTGGTTATTTTTATAACATATGACTCACTCTTAAAATGCTGTGTGTTTCACGTCAGTGTTTTTCCAGTCAATTTCCCAAAATAAAGTTCCACTCTCACCATACCCACCCATACTGTGTCTTTCTAGGCAGAGGGGTTTCAATTTGTGGATATAGAATAGTAGTAAAGATGGTCTTAGCGGTGAGGTCTCTAATAATGAGTGCTTTGTTGGGTATAAAGTGGAGGGAAGCAGGAAAGCTTATTTATGGAGTAAATCTGGCATATTCTGGGCATAAAATCTTTAAATAACTCTCTCCTGGAAATACCGGGGTGGGATGAAAATAGACAAAGTAAACTCTGATGTGAGTCAGTAGCACAGAAATAAAAGGTGCAACGCTGCACTCCTGAAGGCTGTTTTAGTGAGGTCGTGGTTTATCTTCAGGGGCAGGCGTAACTCTGATGTGGCCTTGTCATAATTTGGAGTTAATTGATTGAGAGGGCAGTGACATCATAAGAAACCTAAAAAAAAAAAAGCCAAAAAAAAAAAAAAAAAACCCCACCAGAGCCTACGGTTCAGGTTAAGATCTTCTTGTGTGCAAAAATCACATGATGGCCTAGATGCTGTCTTTTTCTTTCTTTCTTTCTTTCTTTCTTTCTTTCTTTTTTGTGTCCTCATTGTGAGTTCAGTGTATATATATATATATATATATATATATATATATATATATATAAAAATAAATATATATATATATATATATATATGTGTGTGTGTGTGTGTGTGTGTGTGTATGTTTGTGTGTGTGTGTGTGTGTGTGTGTGTGTGTGTGTGTGCGTGTGGGTGGGTGGGTGTGGGTGGGTGGGAGAATGGGGTTGACTGGGGGGGCCAGAAATAGGCAAGCAAAACTGAAATTAGGATGATACTGAAAATAAGTGGGATGTCATAAGCTAACAATATAGTCAGACCTACCCAAGAGTAAAGCCCCCAACCCCAGGTGGGTTAGACGCACACAACACCGCTCAGCTGGGTAAAATTAACCTAACGCTCTTGATCCAATATTAACTCATTGTAATGACCCAGTCAGGGTTATTTTTACTCCAGTGTCTTTTTATTGTGCACCATTGTTTTGTTTTGGGTTTTTTTCCATTGGGACTGTAGCAAAGTCAGTGCTTCCTAATATCATGCGACCTTCCACGTATTCCCCCCTCCTTGTCTGTCTATCTATCCCTCTCTCTTTCTGTCTAGTCTAGAATGTTAAAGCTACAGTCTCGTTCTCTCCGTCAGCGACCTTTTGACCCAAGTTCCTGAGCCGGTTCCAACCGATGAGCCTGGAGGTTTAAAATAGACGAAGTCCAAACAGTGAAACCACTTCTGCAAAAACCCCCCCGTGAGGTCACCAACACGAGAGTGGCCAAACTGACAGTTTCAGTCTCCTTATCTACACACAAACACTCTTTCTGTCACACACAACCACCCACTCACACACACACACACGCACACACACGTACGCACACTAAACCCACAATAAGTACACAAACAGTTTCCACTCAAACAGAAAAACAGGCGACCAGACGAGTTGTAAGAGAGCCACATTTTGCTTAAACTTTATATCGGCGCGCCGTGGGACTACCTGAAATTTAGCGTAACATTACTATGCAAATCTTTCCGCTGCTTCTCGTTATGCTAAAATATGCAGAGCTGCAGATATTTCATAGAGCAGTCGCCGTAGCGATAGTGTTCATCTGTTCTTATTATTGTCTTTTTCCCTATGAGGCACGATGATGATGATTCCATAAACAATTTGAATGGACCGTTTGTCAGCTTGGGTTGAATGCAAATAATCCTAAATCAATGGCAGTGTAGCGTGCTGGATATCTCTGTCTCAGATTTAGCGTTCGCAGAGAGGCGGATAATTTGTGCTCGAATAGCTTCTGAATCTTTATGGGTCAGTAAAAATGTTCGAATAAGGGATGTTTTATCCAATGGGGCTTTGTGCGTGAATGTCCCTGTTGATTTACAGAGCACATTTGCCAGCGATAAAGCCATTGTAATCGAGAGAATAGAAGAGACATCCGTATGTATTATTCATCCTATGGTATTTAACAATGACTTTTGTGTTTCAGGGTTTAATTGTCGCACTGTCAAACAAACCATGATCGGTGGTCACCGGAATTTGTCAATTAAGTTTAACAGTCTTTGCCCGTATGAGCACAAGATAATGTCAAAGATCAATTGAAATAACATTTTGCCTTTTGTTAACTTGAAAAAAGAAAAAAGGAACCCTTTAAATGAAGAAGTAAATATCTCTGTAGGCTGGTGACAACTGTTAGTCTTTGAAGAAAAGACTGAATTTTACAACGTAAACTATATGTGTAACGCACTTGCGTGCGTTTTAATGTAAATATAAACACGCCGCGATCCAGATACTGCATAATGACGGAACTCAATGAGCTAAAACAATCAAAGCAGAGGTCAAAATATGAATATACCAACAGCTCCCTGCACCGTATGCAGCACGCAAAACACAGTCTAAGAGCATGACCCACATTAAAAAACTCCAGTGATCTATGGAGAACGCTTCCAACCTATCACGTAAACTTCCATTTTGCATACTACCAGCTGCGTAACGAGCAGGCGGATTGCTCACACGTTCATTGTCATGGTGGTAAAGGCCTGATTAGGGGATCTAATTGATTGGACACAGATAGAAGTATGAGGAGATGAGCACTGATCACACAGATTGAGATTGGCAGATGAGTAAAATGGATTGGATAGACTTCTCTACGGATGAGAGGCCAAGAGCAGAAAAGTGGTTGGATGTAGAGAGAATAATAATTTCAAAAGAAGCTGATTAAAATGGTTTAAAGAAAAGCCAATCTCATTTCTTGAGGGGGAACTCATGTTATCTGTGTCTATGGGAGCCAATTGTGATGTAGCTAAAACAATGGAATAAAAAGGAATTTTTGTGTATGTGTGTGTGTGTGTGTGTGTGTGTGTGTTAAACATGTTTATATACAACATGTCCTTTTACAGATATGACATTTTCTATACACTTTCTTCCTCTTAATGTATGGAACATGAAAACCATATCGCTCTTAAGAATACTTAAATAATCAGGTTGACAGAAAACTAGTCCAGATGCCAAAACCACCTACAATTATGACTCCATGAAAAAAAAAAAAAAAAATATATATATATATATATATATATTAAAAAAACAGCTAAAGATTATTTATATCTTACTCAGTTTCTGAGGAATTGGCTCAACCATTCAATGGTTTACAAAGCTGAGTGGAAAGGAAGTTTATAAGATTGTCGGCAAAAGGAAGATAAATCAAACTCATAAGTTGCCGTTGTTAATGTGAAACCTCAGAGAAGAGCTTCCTGCTTGCTGACAGTTATTCTGAAATAGTGTGTGTTGTGTGGCTTTCTGTGGGAGTTCTGAGTCCCTGGAGGAACAAACAGTACAAGAGTACAGAAAGACAAAATGTGCTCTCTGTCTAAATTACAGAAAGAAAGAGTGAAAGAAAGAGAAAGAGAGAGAGAGAGAGAGAGCAAAAGAGGGAGAGACAGAGAGAGAGAGAGAGAGAGAGAGAGAGAGAGAGAGAGAGAAAAAAACCTTTCCCTTAGCAGACCTAAGATGTAGGCATACAGGGGCTAATTCCCTGTATTCCAGCTGAAGCTCCTTGGCCTCCCACTACGACGCTTTGCTCTGAGCCCAGATTTCATCATCAGGAGGAAATATGGACCCACCACATAGATGCCCCTACACACACACACACACACACACAGAGAGAGAGAGAGAGAGAGAGAGAGAGAACAAGAGAAACCAGGCCTGAGTGAAGACAGAAACAATCTTCAAGTCAACCACAAGGGGGGCAGAAGGCCCATAAAAAGACACAAAGTATTCTCTCTGGCTCTCTCGCCACCAGTGGAGAGGCGTCAACTGTCAAAATCTCTGTGTTTGGATTGGCAGGGATTCTCAAATGCTCACATGCATCAGTGTGAAACATTATTTAATTACTATTGCCGTGAGTATTTTCATTGATTCACAATGATTCTATGGTTTTTGGCAATGTGTAGTTCTTTTGAATGTATCTCTTTTTTTCTAACACATGCACAAACAAATATGAACTTCATATGCATACAAGACATAGCTGCAAAAAACAAAAACAAAAAAAAAAAACAAAGAGAAAGAACGATAACCACAAACACTAAACAGATCCCACTTCCAAATTTGAGTTCTAACAAGAGTGTGGGATATAGCTTTCCTCTTCCTGTGTGTTCACTCCATCTGTAGGCCAGTGATCTGCCACCCATATCTTTCCTGTGATCTCAATGCCAAAGTGGGAGTCAAAGGAAATATTACAGAGCAAAAGGAAAAGCCCTGCCAAAAGACACACATAGTCACAAATGCTCTCTCTCTCTCTCTCTCCCTCTCTCTCTCTCTCCCTCTCTCTCCTTCTCTCTCTCCCTCTCTCTCTCTCTCACCCCCCCCCCCTCTTCCGCACAGCCACTAGTTCAACGTCTGAAAAACCACAACAAAACAAGTCCCTTCTCACAAAAAAAACTTTCTTGAACATGTGTTTACTCCTCTAGCCAAAGATAAGCTTCATATGTTCGTTTGAGTACTCTATACAAGAGAGTGAAGGAATTAAGACTGCAGACTTACAGATCAATCTTTCCTTTGAATCTCTCCGAAAATTTCTGTGGAGGCTAAACCAACATAGACATGGAGAGTAACACCCTGCAGGTCTAAATTCCTCTCCTCTCTTTTCCTGTCCTTTTCTGTCCCCTCCTCTCCTCTCCTCTCCTCTCCTTCAGTTGGTCTCACAGGCCTTTTCTGTAGCATCTCACAGGTGTCAGAGCGGGCGACTTTTGTCCTTTCCCAGTGCTTTGTCTGGGGGGAAGGTGATGACAGAACACACAGGGACATTCAGTAATTTCATCTGAGAGCCTCATCCCTCGGGTACAATATTACCCAACAATCCCAAGCTCCCTTTTAGCCCCCGACTGGGTCCCAACCCCCCATGATGTCTCAAACGAGTGTCACTTTCATTTACTGCCTAATACGGATCATGTTAATTGCATACATGGCTTCTCACATCTGATAAGAGGTCACTTTTGCATGTCATGACTAATTCAGGCATCCAGTGATGACTTAAGGCACTAGATCAGCACGACAACTCCGCTTGGGCAAACAGACCCGTGGCTGTGATGGATACATGAGATGCCAGGTGATAATATAAGATGAAAGGACTTTTATTGCGGGAATAATAAAAAACACTGCTGATGAATTCAGTAAGAACATGTGTCACATGGAGAAAAAGTGTCAACGTTTTGGTTTTTCCACAATTAGCACTTCGCCGACTCTTCTGTGTTCCTTTCGTGTCATTTGGGAAAACAAAGAGACACTTTGTTAGTTGTTTTAAATGCATGCGTATGTGTAAAAAGTTGAGGTGCATGTGTTTTTGTCTGTGTGTGTGTGTGTGAGAGTGAATGAATGATCTTACGTTACAGTGTTTTAAGATCTCCTTGGTATACCAGGATCACACACACGCACACATTCTCTCTCTCCCTCTCTCTCTCTCTCTCACACACACACACACACACACACACACACACACATATCTCTACATCTCTCTTTCTCACTCTCAACAGCAGCTTCCGTCAAATGTGAATATTAATGCAAATTGTACGCAGTGTCATGGATGTCCCATCTGATACATTGCTTCTGAAACAGATAATAATTACAGCCCTTGATATACATCTCGCGAATGGAGAATCCTAAACTACTTATTAAAAAAGAGGCTTCATTTCAATGGTACAAGTCCAGAACAACAGTTGTCCATCATGTGTTGGTAACAGGACTGACAGATGTTTATATATGTCACCACAGATGTGCACAATTGATTAATTTTCAGTGTCATAATTGGAACATAATTATGGGATGTCAGCATCACTTAGCCACGGGTCTGATAGGGAATTTCACTCTTTAACGTGTTTAAAAGTGGACGATAGTCTGACACGGTTAACAGGAATGAAAGAGAGGGGAGAGCCATACCCATCAATTCAGCCAAAGGCATCAATTCAGCAGCGCTGTTACTCTCTAGAGAGGACTGTCATATGTAATGCATATCAACATGTCCATAAACACAGTGTGTTTCTGTGTGATTATTTTAGCTGATATTCCTTTGTGAACAATGCTTAATAAAACGGACTAATTAAGAATGCAAATGAGCTGAGTACAAGGGGAAATTGCTGTATCCTAATGTATAAAAAAGCTTTTGTAAAACTAGGTAAAAAGCCCTCTGCCATTGTGTGTAAAAAGAATATTAGGCATCTCAGAGGACTTAAGAATGGGTAAACAAAATAAATGAACAAATTTATTAACATAACAAAACACAACCAATTAGACTTAGTACGCTTAATGTGTTTTTTTTGTTTGTTTATTTTGTTTTGTTTTGGGGTTTTTTCTTTTTTTTTTCTGGTAAATGCCTTTGCGTTCGAATGCCGTTAGCATTGATTAAATACTTCAGATGTCATTTTAATCTTAGGCATTTTGGAATAGAAGAGGTGACAATTCAGTGTTCAACTTGAAGCATTTTTACATTTGAAATTGTATTATTGTTGTGAAGTGTGATATTTTTATTCCAAATTTTTCATTTGCGATTTGTGATAAATTTGGTATGCTTTCTTAACTCATCTTTTACACTGAAGTACAGAAATACTATACAGATGAAGGTCATATTTTGTCTTACAAGTGAGGCCACAGAAAACAAATGAGTTAAATTTATCTATAAGATTGAGTTGTAGAAAACGTTTCATCTACAATGTATTTTCCTGTGTAATTCTAGAACTCTCTGTAGGCCAGGGGTCAGCTACAGTTTGCAGACAGACTGACTCTGTTACAAATAATGGGACACAATGAGGGAGTGGTGAGACTCACATTGTGTGTGTTTGTGTGTGTGTGTGCGTGCATGTGCATGATTCAGCGATCAGACAACCCCCTGAAACAGCGAAGTTAATCATGAGAGAGTTGGACCAGAAACTGAATCGGCCAATGGCTCAGTCATAACTGATTCAGTGAGGCCTCTGGGTAGATGTTTAGGATCAGGATAAAGCTCTTGGAAATCTGTTTAAGATCTTTCTTCTTTACAACAGTGAAGTCTTTGACTGACTGTCAGTTCTGTCTTTCTTTCCCTTTTTTTTTTTTTTTTTAAAGAAAAAAAGAAAGACACATTGGCTCAGTTAGCCTTTCTGTGACTGGACTGAGTCTAAAGCTGAAGTCAAATTTGTATAAGTGATTGCAGTAGATTCTTTTCAGTGTCAGAGATAATGTCTCAAAACATCACATTTAACTCTCAAGCTACAGTAAAGACATCCACCACACAGATGTACAGTTAATTCAGACCAGGCCTCATACACTGTGTTCTCAGAGGCCAACAGGAAAAGAAAGAGAGGGAGAGAGCAGGATGGAAATGAAAGAGGAAGAAAAATAAAGAGAGAAACGGAGGGATGGCAATGGAAAAAAGGATGAGGTAAGGCCGAGAGGGACAGGGCAGTGTGTGCTCAGACGGCAGTGAGGGGAGGGTGGGAGGGAGAGGTTTAGGAAGGGGTTAAGTTGGAGGAATGTAAATGGAATGACAGAATGACTGTGACATCATTAAGACAAGGGAATTATTCTAACCCCCCCCACCCCTCTAACACCCCCCCCCATCATAACACACACACACACACACACACACACACATACACACACACACACACACACACAAACACCCACACATTACTACAGTACAATGTTTCAGCACATTACAACTCTGAGAAAATACAGACCCTCATTCAGAAGGAATTCATAGTTTATTCTTTATTCTTTCATTCTGAATAATTTGGCATTTTTAAAAGACTGAAACAGGCTAAGGACTGTATGTAACACATGTCAAAAGAGCGTCATATGTACTTCTCCAAACACAAATTGAAATTGCATATCTGAAGCACAAGAATCATAATTTGCCATTTATGGTATTTTACTATATTGCAACATTTTCACAGGTCAATATTTCATTCATTCTCATGAAGTACATAAAATGCAAATACTTATTTTGCAACTTGGCAACATTAATTTGTAACGCTCTCTCAGCTATTCAAATGTTCCAAGGACATGAAACAAAATGTACCACTTTGCACAATTATGCATGGAGTCATTTTTGAGATATACATCAGGTTTGGCCAAAATCCTAGCTTTGGCCTTCCTGGACTGGATCTGGCCAGAACTGATCTGCATATTCCGTATATGTCAGAGACTGAGATGTTCACGCTGAGGGTAAAGGAAGTTGAGGAACTGTGTTTAAAAATTCCAGGAGGTAAAGTTCATGTGAAGAGACTCCGCGTGGAGTTATGAGCTGAGGGAGACAAAGCCTCAGTTCTCATAAGCTAAGTCCTGCTAATGGCTTAGAGATGAGGTGCTTTCTCTGTGGAAAAAGGGAGAAAAAAGGGCGTGGGGGTGGGGGGGGGGGGGGGGGGGGGGGGGGGGGGGTTGGGGGTTGGAAGCCTAATGCCTCTTACAGGCTTTGCCTCTCTTGGCGGTCGCTCATTCCACGAGGAAATGGCAATATTTTTCTTCTCAATATGTTACTAACTTTGGAAATCGGTTTCGCTCCTTTTCTCATAGCAATAAGCCCTGTGTGTGTGCTGTGATATATGGTGGAAACCCATAGCGACATGTAGAATGATATGGGTAGATTTCCTACTACATGTATGTCACATATTCTGCACTCTATATTACAAGAAAATCATTGAGAAAGATACAGCCTGGATATGTCCAATGTAGTAACTTACTTTAATAGGAGGTAGAGAGATTACCATGGTATGCAAAAGAACCACAAAATTAGATGTGACCTAAGAAGTTTCCCATTTATAGATGAAGTTTTACTGAATTATGAGGGCGGTTTAACTATTATTTATAAATAATAAAGATTTCTACTGCATGAATCTTCTCCTTGGAAAGGAGTTTGATGGATGAACTCTGTGCTACCCTTCACCCAATAACATCACCCCAGGAAAATACCCTCATCAGTCTCACAGAAGAGAGAGGAGTACGGCTAACTAAGAGCCAAGGATAACGTAGCTTTCTTAGAGTGTCAGAGTTTCTCAGAAAGAGATGACAGCCTTCTCAGAGCCCTGTAGTGGAGATTTCACACACCCACACTTCAGTCACCAGCACATGAAGCAGCAACTCTGGGATACCGCCCAAAAATTTATCCCTGTGAAACTCTGCAACTATGGAATGCTCCCTCCCGGATTACAGCCACTGAATGTAGATTTGTGTGGAGAGGGAGCAAGGGAAAAGGCAATCCAGGCCAACGTAGTTTGTGACTTAGAATTAACTCAAAGCTGTACTCATAGATGATATCTGTGACATCCGACGGGAGTCAAATTAAAGCACCTTGACCTACGTGAGAAGACAAAAACTTAGAAGAGCCAAGAGTAAAGATTCATTTCAAGCCAATTAAATTCATGCTAATGTCTCACTCTAAAAGATGTAACCAGGCAACACTAGGTGGAAAATTCATGGCTTCTGAGGGTGTCAACATAAGACAGTATATATGTTAATTAGCAACTGCACATGACTAGCTAATTAGCTGAATGCTAATGAAGCCCCAGCGTTATCTATGACATCTGTGATGGAAGGCCAGGCTGTCCAACCCCCAGAGGAAATGGAAGCACTCCCGGTATCACCTCTCATCAGAGGCGGCAGAAATCAATTCGGTTAATTGTCTAATATGTAAATGTTGGAAGAGGCCCAGACCTATACACTCATAGCGCTACCACACTAAAGCTACTTTTTTCTGGAAGGCTAACACGATGTGATGCTGAAGCGTATCCACTCTGGCTTTGCTGATATGCACAGTTTTGTGTGTTTGTGTTCATGTGTGTGTGTGTGTGTGTGTGTGTGTGTGTGTGTGTATGTGTATGTTTCCCAATTATAATTATATTTAATTGGACAATACGCTTGGAGCAATTCGTTAAACATGACAAAACCATGTTTGTGTGGAGTTCTCTGTCATTTCACACTATAGCGAAAGGATTGCAACAAGCGACAGCCTTGTTAGCACCTTTATGAGTAATGAATTTGGACAATTAAACTGAGATATAAGTCTAAGGGCCATCACTGGACAATGGGTTGTGGACTACAGGCATCAAATATGATAATCAAGAACAGGTAATAAAAGAAGTCTTTGCAATATATCACTCACACTAAATCTATATTCTCTGTGTTGCCATCGCACTAGAACACGAACCCATCAATCAAAAGGTTTGTTTCCTTTCTCTCCCTCAACTGGGTTAATTGAATTTGTATGTAAATGAGGAGTGTACATATTTAACATGTTCCTAGTGTAAGTCATTAACATACTGAGAGATTGGTATGCTTGAGGCAAGTATTCCCTAAAAGAGTACATCAAGAAAGGGCAATTTAAATAAATTAGTTAATCGCCTGAGTGTTTCAGTTATACAAATGGAACTTTTATATCTGAAAGGTTTTCTTGTAATTATTAAGTTACAAAAAAGACACTGTAAATATAATTCAGTTTTACTGATGATTTGCTAGAAGTCTCTATTGCTTCCATAAAACAAACATGAGAAATTAAGGAATTTAGTTTGCTCAGGCATCACCATAGTGATGGAAAATAACAGGTTTCCTGCCGATATATTTGAAAGAACTGTGTATTTGTTCCTACAAATAAAAATAAGTTTCACAGTATTATCCATTTATGACAGCCATGTTCATAATGGAATAGGCCACCCAAGTAGTAAGAGCACACCTGTGAATCTCTATAATGAATGCTGTGAGAAAAGTAATTAAAGGGTAGATGGAAAGGAACTAGAGAAATATATTTGATCAGTGGGACACTATTCACTTCTCAGAACACAATTTTCACAGCTGATTCAATGATTCCATTGCTCATAGTAGGGTAACAAGAGTGGTAACACAAAAAAAAAAACCATTCTGAACCAAACTGTTAAAGTTCATAGCGCATTAAGTAAAATTGGACAAGACAGCAAGCAACAAAAATGGTATTATATGAATATTTAATAATATATGGACTCATAGTGGGGTGCTCACTGCAGGAAGTTCATCAGAGAACTGTTGCTCTGCCCTTCAAAGAAGAGCCCTTGGCAGTACTGGGGACTCTCCTGGTCCCTTAAAACCGTCTGAGGAGCATATGCCTGGACCAGAGATACAGCCATTGACAAATTCCTACAGGCGCCCATTGACAATTTTCAGTCCTGTTGCCATGACAACAGTCTATTTGTGCACCTTTTAGGAGTGAAGGGGATGGTGTGACTGATTGACGGCAATCACCTCTCACAGTGAGTGCCAAAAGCTCCTACACCAAAGACAGAGGTGATATTTACTGTGACAACAAACATTCCCTCCATGTTTTTTTTTTGTTTTTTTTTCAGCGCCACTCACGTCTGATGTTACTTAACATTCAAATTAAAGCAGGTGATGACACAGAGGCAGCACACAGTGAAAACAGGGCAAAGACAGAGACAGGACAGGACAGATAAAGGGTTGACTCATTAGCATTCTGAATTGCTTCTGCCAGTCTCTGGTTAACATTATCCACAGTTATTGCTGGTAACAATTGTCCCCTGTCAAGAGGAGAAGCATGCGTAGATCTCCATCCCAGTTACAGATCACTGTCAAATTCATTATCTGTGATCAGCAGATCAGCACAAGGCCCTGCTCTCCGTGACAAGGGACTCTATATATGGACTGTGGTAGAGTCTGGGACCACTGGAGTGGTTTTATTAGCAAAAGCATGAATCTCAGTCGCTTTGTTTGTTGCCCCTGCTTTCCCCTCGCCTCACTCTTCCTCAATCCCCCTCTTTCTCTTTTAATGGGAAAAGGGCAGGATGGTATAATGAGAGTAAGTGAACGGCACTACGCTCATTGCTTCAGTCTAGACGACTGCACACCAAATGCCTCATTTGACTTTTAAATGCTCAGGGGAGGGTTAAACCCTTCGAGCAAGCCTACCGGTTTTCCCTGGAGTGAACACTCGCCCCGCAAGCGCTCAAATGATTTTAGGCTTTAATTGAACCCGGAAACGGACACAATCTTTTCGCACCGCTCTGCTCCGCCCTGAACAATTTTACATCGTCTTAGAACTGTCAGATTTCTCAAAGTTGCGATCAGCTGTTGTGATGTAATGTAACCATAGCAACTTGATAATAGCACAACTGACAACAGTTTGTAAGATAATACCTGATGCAACACCAGAAATGACATAAAATGTTTTAGCGTTGTATGCTATACATACATTGTTAAAAAACGACTGTAAGATTTGTTTTCATTGTCATGGTAACTCTCCAGTAATTGCATATGTCTGTGTGTTTGAGGATTTGAGCACAGCCTTACACAGCCTTAATGAAAATCTCCACTTTAACGTTTTGTAAACAATACAAAAATGAATGCACCAATGTGGCAGATACAAGACACTGGGCACACTTCCGGATGATTCTTTTCGTTTGGGTGGGGGGGCCGAGGGGTGGTTAATAAAGCTCACAATGATCCAGGTGTTACAGTTTCAGTCAGTTGGGTAAAGGTAATAAGATGATTCCAGGAGGATTTGAAGTCATGTACTACGTTCAACTGTTTTTTTTTTTGTTTGTTTGTTTGTTTGGTTGGCTGGTTAGTTGGTTGTTTGTTTCAAACCAAACAGAAGGCTGTAAACAATCCTCTAAATGCCTGTAGCATTGTCCAAAACATTTCCAAAGCCAACAGAAGTTAAATGGAACAGCTGAAGAGCAAGGTCTGAAAATTGCTTATACATCTGTCCAAAAATCGGTCTGATGTGTACAGAAGAATCCAAAATATGTTTGGGCAAAAAGAAAAAAAGAAAAGAAAAACTTGAGCAACTGAAACAAAGAGCATCTTGCCAACTTTTAAACATGTGGGGTGTATCTATTCTGCTTTGGAGTTGAACACCAGCCAGTTGAGCAGGAAATATTGTAGAGATGGAAGGAGAAATGAATTCAACTGGATGTTAAAAGAAAAAAAAAAATTCCTAGGTGATAATGTGTCAGAGTTAGCCAGAAAACTGAGACTGAAAAGTCTAGATAGTTTATTAAGACAACAGTTTCAAAAAGAAAAATTGGGATTTTGGATTTTTGGAATGGATGTCACACGCAGAAATAGTGGTGAAAGTCTGTGCTGAGATCTCAGACACACAATCCAGGCAAAGAGGGCTGGGAGTTTTACTGAGTTAGAGGAGTTCTACAAAGAAGAGAAGTGAAAAAGCGTCAAGAAGCAAGAACAGAAGGAGCAAAAGCTGGATACAGGAAATATATGGGAGCATTTATATCTGCCAACAATGTTATTATTAGATACTATATGTGCAATATTCACTTCTTAAAAAAACAACTATTGGACTATGTTCAGAAGTGCAGATAAGTAGTGATTATGCTTTAAAATTTGCTGAGACGTCATGTTTTTCTCTGTACCGTGCAGTGTTCCGGCCAGCTCATTTAGAGATTCAGTGAAACACACACTCTGAGCCGGTACGTCCACGCTTTTGCACACAGCTGAAAGTTATGAGGGACTTTTTAGACTGTATGTTATCAAGAATACAGTAAGACAAGTGTGAAAACAGTGACCATATTTGGAAAACACTCCTACTGTATTATGTTTAAGTAAAGTGTTGCGCTTGGGTGATACTGTTTTACCATGAAGGCTGACGGTCATAAGTTTTGCTGTTTTGCTTTTAGGTTCAGTGGAGAGGTGCAGCAGTAGAAATAGCTCATAAATTACTTAAATGATGTGCTCAGGGAACATTACGATTAACATAAAGAGTGGGAAAGAGGGTCAAACTGGGAAAGATTAAAAAGAAAAAAAATAGAACTCTTGACTGGAGTTTCAGTATCGCATGTGGATATGTTAGTTAAAAAAAAAAACATACTCATAGTAATACTGATGGAGGAAGCGAAAGAGAGTTTCAGACATGTCTACACATCCCTCCCATGTCTCACCCTCCCTCGATATTTCAGTCACTCAGCTGAATCCTTCTCTCCTTTATCCTTCCTATCTTTCGTTCACCATACCTCTCCTCCCTTCAGACTCCACTCCCTCACTGAAGTCTTCTACATATGGGAGCAGACATGTATGAGTCCTACAGGCTGTGTCCTCACACATATAAACAGTTGCAGTTCCATGTATTCAACCAAGGAGAAATTTGGGTCGTCAGTATAATATTGAACTAACGTCCAAATGCTATAATCATTACACAAAGGCTTTGGGCCGTTGTTAACAGTTAACGGCGCACAGAAAAAGTAATGAGTAACTCATGTTACACCTTAAAATAGGAAAAATAGAAAGAAAAAAAAAGAGAGAAAGATCAAGTGCCCTGTCTTCCTTGCTATGCAACCTTCTCTCTCAGGCTGTACCTTGTAAGTCTCATTACCTTGACATGGTCCAGTAAATTCCAGTTTGATACTTAATATAGCTCTGATATTGACATGTTGATGAAGGAAAAGCAACTACGCTTAGAAAAGTGAAGCAAAGGGCAAAGACATGAGTAAGACCGGCCAACACATGAAAGACTACCCACTGTGCAGTCAAGCCATGGTGGGAAGCATCCGCTAAGCATGAGCAGTCTTTTTTTTTTTTTTAAATCCCTATCACTAAATATTGCATTCTCCCTCAAGCTGAATGCAAACACATGGAGGAAAAGTCAAACATATCCCCCTAAGTTCAGAGGTGGAATCCAGCAATCTTTGGTATTATGGTAATTTCAGCACTTTCATATCATTTTGCATCTTGTTACATTTTGCTACAATATTCCATTTTTTTTCCAAAATAAGAGCTGAAAGTATAAATCATGATAGATTAGGTTCACATATTTAATATAATCCACATATGAATTACATTCATTTAAAACTTGAAATGTTTATTTCAAAAATGAGAATGAATCTGTGTCAGGCATTAACATCAATAATTGCTTCAAATGTTTTCAAAGGGGGGGGGGGGGCAGCACTGAACCTTTTTATCTAATGACATTTCTGTATAAAAGCGTCCATGCATGTAGAAATGTTATATGCGTGACAGAGCTATGGAAAGAGTCACTGTATCACACAGCTGAACACAATAGACTTCAGTTGTTATTTGTTATTTGCTTGCGCTTGACCAACAACGTAGACAATGATTGGTCAAGGAAATCATTACGACCCAATGCCACAAAGGTGAGTTTTAACATATGCCTCACCCTTTATTAAATCTGCCCTATTTAATTCATGCAACTTTACCCCAGCGGCATGGCCTGGAACACGGGCCAAGATGAGTGGAGGACCTGAGTACAGCACTTCCTAACTTGTTGGAAGAGGCACCTATAGATACTATGGAGAGGGAAAGAGAGAGAGAGAGCGAGAGAGAGAGAGAGAGAGAGAGTTTAAAACACGGTGTCAAAGAAAAATGAGAAGTAACAGGCACTTGGGATTCAGGGTTTGTTGAAACTCACTGCAAATAACATGTGTCTTCCCGAAGGTTGTATGTGGATATATATATATATATAAATATAAATAGTGTGTGTGAAGCTTTTCCCTTTGATGTCACTCCTGTGCAGATGTTGAGATTGGAACAGCGTTCCCCCCTCTTAGCCCACAGCGACCATTCAGGGTCAGTGGACTGTTAGCCTCCACGTACTGTCATCAGTCACTTCTCTTCCCATGCAAAAGGTCTGTGAGAGATAAAAAGATGAATAGACATATAGAGGGGCAGAGTATAAACACAGGAAAGAAAGAAATCCCCCTATTGCCAGATGTGGACCTAGAAAAAAAAACAAAAAAACTTTTTCCTTGCAAATGTGGAGAGTGTAATTGTAGCAAACTATTGTCTATTTAAAGAGGGTACTTTTCTGGCCTTGTGATATCCTTTGTAGAAGGCTATACTGGAGACGATAACTGGCAGTTGAAGAATGAATAAATTTTTGCCATGAATCCTAAAGGAAACGATAATTAATGTGCTCTCTTTCTGTCTCTCCCCCCCCCCCCCCCCTCGCCTCTGTCTTACACACATTGGAAGTAGCAAAAGGCCTTCTGAAATATCATTAAAAATTAGAAAAAAAAAACACATGACAAAGTGTCTACCTCTAGCCACTTCAAACCCTCTGCAATTCTGGCAGGGCTATAACTCCCTTGGAAAACATGACTAGGGAGCTTTATGTTAACCAATTAAACACCTAAAAGCTTCCCACCAAAATGAGGGGGATTTGCAGATTACCCAGTCAGGCTAAGCCACTTCAAACTCTGTTTATTTCTCCTCCTTCTCTGTTTCCTCTCTTCCTGCTCTGTTTCTAATGAAGGAGCAGGTCATGGCACCGGTGCTGAAACCACCCCCGTGCTCCCACTCCTCCTCCTCTCTCTCTCTCTCTCTCTCTCTTTCTCTTCCTCCTTCCCTCATATACTGTACTCCCACAATGATATAAGAGAGAGGAAAGGAAAGAACACAGTGGTAATGAAGAGTGGTTATATGAGAGAGAGAGAGAGAGAGAGAGAAATGTGATTTAGAACAGCTTGTACTCTTTCAATGAGGTGCTTTAATTTAATCTCATGTTGTTCTTCTCCTACGCATCATTTGTACGAGATGGTACAGATGCAGTTTTTGCCTTGATTTAAATGAAAAGATGGATCACCAGCTCCCTTAAGTATTTTGACCGTTGAGTTCAAATCCAAATGATTCATCAACAGGGTTTTTATGACTTAAAACACTTTTCATTTGCTGAATATCTGAGCTCCATTTTTTATGTAATTACAAATGAAGCTTTTGTTAAAAGACTGACAAATGACCCCCCCCCCCACCCCCTGCGCCCGACTCCCCCCAAAAAAGTCTTTCAAGGCTATTATTTTTCCCTTCAGCAGTAGATAATACCAGTTAACTAAAGTTACTCAGTATTGGCCCCTCTCTTCAGAGTATAATGGGAGGAACATCTGTTGACAGACAAATACAATTAAAGGAAGATCTCTTAATCACTACTCCACATTGCTGCTAATCCAGGCTAAAGCTGAGGTCATATTCCAAGAAAATCCTCCCAACAGCAAACACAGATTTGTGTGTTTGTGCATGTGTGTGTCTGTGTCTGTGTACGTGTGTGTGTGTGTGTGTGTGTCTGCGTGCGAGTTCGCCCAGACGGTCAAACAGTCTATCGAACGCTTTAAGGTGTCAGAGACAGCACTTACAGACAGAGAGCATGGGGTCACAAACAGGATTAAATGTTTTTTTTTTTTTTTTGCAAACTCAGACATAGACACACACATAAGAGCCACATATACAGGATTAAATTAAATGCAGAATCTGAGTTTTTTTTTTTTTTTTTGTCTGCTAATCCCGGTGCAGGCAGTATCTGCAGGTTTTGGGCGAGGTTAAGGGGGGAGAATGCTGAAATCAGCTGTTTGTAATTCAGTGTGTTAGTAAACTGCCCCAGGCCAGAAAAGTTCGCACTCATTACATCATAATCCAAGTAGCAGCGCTGAACGCTTTCAGATGTCTGTATAAGTTTCATGAGCAATAAAAGATGAAGTCAAAACTGTTTCTCAGCCTCAAAATCCAGGATGAGAAGGTTTTTTGAACAACCTGTCGAGGCAAAATCACACACACTATAAAGAAACTCAATACCTCATAATTACTAGTGAATATACCAGATTGGAGAGAGAGGATATAAAATTCTATAATCATCATGCAGAGAGACTGGATACTATCATCCCAGATTGAAATAATCAAACTGAACATCTTCCATGTTATTTCACTCTGGATCTGATAATCCACCTTCTCTCTGGGTGGTCTAGAACCGTCTTAAGGCACAACTTGCTGGAAGAAATGACCGCGAATATGAATGTTTTAATGAAATTTCAAAGGGTAATAAATAGCACTGAGAGCGGCAGTTGTCTAAATGGTAACGGTAAGTGCTAGCGCACGATACGCTAACAGAAACTAGCCAAAGACCATTCACATGGAGCACTGTGAGTTGAAATAGTGAATTTTGGGTGTGTTTAATGATATGGGAAAGCTGCCAAACATTGATATGCTTACAGTGTTGTCCTTATATATATAATTAAAGAGCACATATTGCAGACATATGTTCATTTGAACAGAATGAAAGAGGGAAGGCTGTGAATGAGTAGATTTTGTTTGTTATCATCAGAGAACCTGTTTTTTAACTTTAAAAACCACATTAGACTAACATTCTTTAAATATTTGTTTTCTATTTATAGAGTATTTTGCCTATAGTAAGTGTAAGCAGAGACGGGTTGTGGCGGTTGCCCACTGAGAAAACAAAAAAAGAAAAGTGAGTAAATGCAAACAAGGTTTTGAGAAAGGTTCTCGTCATCTCCTTCAACTTCAAATGAACAATGACCTCTCTTTTAATATACAGAACCTGCTGAAGAAAAAAACGGAAATAAAACAACTGCAATGTTCAGAGGAAGATCCTGTTTAAACATTTATTTACATACACACACGTTCCATTTTCAAATATATTATTGTACTCATAGATATGACGCTCAGTGTGTTAGCCAAACTATTTCCCTGTTTTGAAAGCCAGCTGTCAGTCAGGATTAGATTTGGTAAGATGCACTTTTAATTTGGTTTTCTTTGTCCCAACAATAAGGTTTTGACTAACAATAAAACTGTTTTCCAGATATGGCTTCCAGGCATGTCTAACCCCTCGTTTTATTTCAACAAACAGTTTAAAGGGGTTTAAATTCCCACACATACACCAGGAGGGGCTTTAAAATTCACAGACACATACACACACACACACACACACACACACACACAAACAAACAAACAAACTCAGTTGCTTTCCACTTCCCAATTCATAGCCAGAGGCTGTCAGGAGGTCTGGAGATACAGTCAGTGTTGGAAAAGGTAACCCACCCACCCACACACACACACACACACACACACACACACACACACACACACACACACACACGTACAGGCCAAGATGTACACACATACTCAGTCTTCAAATCGGTTGGTTACACCCCTCTGCATTTGGTACTCAGAACAAAATGAAAGGCAAATTTGCCTGGAAGGTGGAATCTGTTCTGCTCTAAACTCACTTTTAGCAGAGAGATAGGTAAAGAAGGAAGCCCTCTCTTTCTTAATCCATTCTGTTTGTTTGTTTGTTTGTTTTTTCACAACAAACCAGTTCTTTTTCCTGTCCCCTGCCACATTTCAAAACTAAACATATAGGCAATTGACCTTGTTAATCCATCATTGCTCTCATAACCCCTTTTCAAACAGGCTGCTGAATCCTCTTTTTAAACCTCAGTGAATCACTATGACTGATGTGCGCTGATGGATTTCACACTAGACTAACTTGTTGTTCCATTTGTGGCTGTGGAAGGGTCATATTCCATTCAGAGCTAATCATGGGGAAAGAAATATATGCACAATAATACATTGACATCCACACAAATAGAGCCAATGGCCCGCGTAGCCTAACAGAATCCAACTATTCAGCTCGTATATCAACGGCCATACAAATAAACACAAACAGAAGCTTTGAGTTTTCATTTGCAAACATACATGGACAAAAATGCACAAATGAATGCACACAAACACCCCGATATAAACACACCGCGTGTAATTTACGAGCCTCGGTTGAAATCATGGGAGCAATGGAGGACAATCCAGTAAAATCCATCCCAGTGTTTATTGTGGTTTACTCCAGGGCTGGATTGAATGTAATGCGTCTTCCGAAAGAGGGGGAATGAGTAACTTACTGAACCCTCGGTGACACAAACTGCCCTTTTCCGCCTGTTTAGACATGTTCAGAGTGTACCTTGCCAAGGTTTAATTTAAGATTTAAACCATTGCTGTTTTGGTAGGGGTGTAATATGCGCCTATGATGTCATTTACCCAGAACTGTACGGGGCCATTTCTGGGCGCCTTTTTTTTTTTTCCTTCCTTCTTCTTCTTGATTGGGGATCAAGGAGTTGAAGTGTGTTTGTGAGAGAGTGTTTGAGCGAGGGAAAGAGGGAGGAAGAGAGGGAGGGAGGGAGCGAGAGAGAGAGAGGGAGGGAGAGCCTCGGTCACAGCTGTAAGTCCTTTTCACTGGATTTTAAGACGGGGGTAAAGAAGTTTCACAAGCAAACTAGGGCACAGAGCTACTTATGTGTTTGTGCCTGACCTACCACAGAGATGTTAAAGGAAACACGTTCAAAAACGCAACGCTTGCTGCGTATTTGGATGATTGGCAGTCAAAGTCAAATAAATAATTCATCTGAAGAGAAAGACTTTGTTGTTGATTGTTTTGAATGACTGAACACATTTCGCCTCTGGAGCATTCCGTTAAGTGTTAGTGAAGACCACCTGTCTCCATCTTGACATCCACACACAAAAAAAGAGTTGTAACACCATCCATGCTATATAAATATATACACACACACACACACACACACACACACATATATTTTTTTTTCTTTAATCATATAGCACTAGTGTACATTCATCTCTTTACCAAGCGACGCATATTTTAAGATGTAAGTCAATGCCAATGGGAGCAGTGAAAGGGCTAATATTTACACTGTCAGACCAGGGGACGACAAACTCATTTATTTCCAAAGGGCCAAACTGCTAGTCTATTATTAGGCTGTCATCATTCACAGCTGAGGAGATGGACAGATAGGTGTTGTTTCTCAATGGATAAATGCAGCACAAATGTGCGAAAAAAAAAAAAAAAAAAGATTCACAGCACAAGGCATGTGTCACCACGGAAACTGGCGTGTCAGAAATAGGACAGCCGCGTGTGTGAACAAGTTTAGTATCTGTTATGCCGTGTAAATTATGATCTACGCTTTCAGCTAAAAGAACTTGGACAGTCAGTCCACTTAAGCAGGTCCACTCTGGTCAATGGAAAAACTGTGGTCAACGGAAGAGGGAGTTGCCAATGAAAACAGTCAGGATCAAATGACTACAAACATTGCAATTAAGGGTGTGAGGGCACATCATAGCACGATTTTCTCAGTTAGTTGGATGAACTGAAGCGTAAAGTCAAGGACTATCCAAAAGACTGAGTGGACACATTTCCACTGGGAAGTTTTGACTTTAGGTTCATAGTTACCCAGTGAGCTGAGAAGTCCTGCTTCAGAATCTCCCCGGGACTTCCTCAAATAGCTAACACTGGTACTTTTATATGGATTAGTATTTGTAGTGAAGAGCCATGGAGAACAGAGACACCAAAACGTTTTAATCTTCATCATTACAAATACCTCAAATTCACACCTCCACAGAATTGTGCTCACACCTCTGCCAGACTTTGACATCCCTTTTGTTTGATTGTGTTTTTATTTTAGAGAAAACATGAGGTCAGCATGTATCCTGGATTTGAATAGAGGCTGACAGGACCATCTATCCACAAATAGAGCGGCTCAACCACAAACAGTGTACTTTCATTGTTTCATTGTCAATTGCCTTACACACCTAAACTTAAAACTACTGCACAAAAAAATTCATGTGAAATATTTCATTGAATACTCCCTGTGTCATTTTAAAATACAAACAAATCCATAGATAGACAGATATAGTTTGAATTTTCACAAATACATTACACAAAATATTCAAGAAGAACAACTTTTTCTGCAAATAGCCTAAAGCTAACATCCCAGTAGTTTAAGGGTTTGCAGCTGCCGTGCATTCAAAGTATCGTACGTGGCCGAAAAGAAATAGCGTATATTTTATGCTCATTTGGGTACGCAAGTGCAACAGTTTCATAATCATGTCAGTTGCACGTAACGGCTGAGGAAGCTAAGAAGAGAAGGATGTGACAGTCTAGGCAGGCTAAATAATTTCTCACTGAATGTGAGCAGGTCCTCAGCAGGATAAAGAGGTCAGATCAGCTGGCTCTAGATCAGGCAGCTGACTCCTTAACGACCTGTGGCTACCTATGGCAAACAGTGAAGTTATGGAGGTAGGCATCAAACTAAAGAAAGGATTTATGACGGCTGATGATAAAATCTTCCCGTCATAAACAAAACAGACTGAACTCAATCAAATCAAGAAAACACAGCGACAACTCAGTCCCATTGCTACACACAGTCTAATGACACTGCGCTGTGAAGGTTGTCTGTGGGTTCATTGTACCAAATGTACGTGGAAAATGGAAACACTGCTTCCATTCAGCCTAATTTCTGAACACATGAGAAGGGGATGTTACCTTATTCAAATGGCATGGTAACGAAAGAGCTGAGGTTTGCATCTCACATGGAATCTTCACCATGGATTAACAATCTCTAACCGCCTCTCTCTCTCTCTCTCTCTCTCTCTCTCTCTCTCTCTGGCATATGGTATTTTCCAAGCTTAAATTCCTAATCTGGCCGTTCTGCTATTCTTATTCTAAACCTTAACTGTCTGAGTCACTTGCCAGATTTTTGCATGTATGCTTAACCTCGCTTCTAATAACGCATCTCCAGAATGTTCTTATGTGTTTTAGATAGTATACAATGTTAAAATCCTTATATCTGAACTCTATTGTTTGTAATACTGTGTTCTCCTGCAGTACATGCAGACACTGTCCTGTTTGTTTGTATCCATTTTATGTTCCTCCAGCTGCTGAAAGCCGTGCCCTTTGACCTCCATAATAAACTGTATCATCCCGTCCCATATGTTCCCATATGGACAGTCATTTCAGTGCCGTTCCCTATTTATGTATCAATGTCTGGTGATGAAAAAAAAAAAAACCCATTCATTTCAACCATTCTGGCAGTTGGAGACGTCATCTATTCTGGAAGATTCACTCAGCTTCTCTTAGTTTATTAGTATGGCAGGGGGGCTGTGTTTGGTAATTTGGCTTTTATCACAATCATATTCCTGACTGCACTTTCAATATGAGAGTAATCTATCTGCCATAATTTCTCAGTCTTTTGGTCTGTAAGGGTCCCCAAGTATTTTGGTCTCTGGAGATGCCGAGCATGGAGAACATAAATATTTACATGTCAGTGTCAAAATACACTGCAGCTTTCAAGGGGAGAGATAATTTTTTCCATATATATGGAAACATGGTGTGATCTTCACCAATAAACATCTCTACACTATTTCCATATCGTCTCTGTGTCATTTCTGTGGAAGCACTTTACTCTTTGGTACTCAGGAAATGTACTCTCCTGTGAATTATATTTTATGAAAACAGTGCTGCTGAAAATAGCACACGCAGGGGCTGGCAGGGTAACGGGGCTTGAGGGATACGATCCAGAGTGAAGATGATGAGTTTCAACTGCATTTAGCCTATGCCCAGACTTGAAAAGCAGCCCACTAGATGTCTGTCTCCACTATAGCCACAGACAGGCATGAACACCGTCTCTCTCTCTCTCTCTGTCTCTCTCTCTCTCTCTCGCTCGCTCTCTCTCTGTGAGTGAGTGTGAGTGTGTATAAGTGTGTGTAAGTGTGTGTAGGTCTGTGTGTGTGTGTGTGGGTGTGTACGTGCATATAAGAGTTTGCACATGTGTGTGTGTGTGCCTGTTTGGGGAGAGTGTTTATGTACATGTGTTTGTGTGTGTGTGTAGAAGTGTTAAAGAGAGAGAGTGTTAGCATGTATGTGCGTGCTTGACATGCAGCAGTACGAGTCAGTGTGCAGCCACAGGCCTCTGTTGTTTTATTAGGGCTGTAAACAGGAGTTAGTATCAGTAGCCCCAGCTGGGCCATAATTATAACAGTGGGCTAAATGAGCAGGGTCTCCAGGGTAAAGCCGGGGGCTGAAGGGGAATGCCCAGCTCAGGGTGGGCAGGCGGTGAGGGATGGGGGGTGGCATTGCCCAGCTGGGACTGTGACAAGCTGCCCAACTGCTCATGTGTACATGCCCAGCTTAGCAGAAGAAAGATAACTATCAGCTTACATTGAAGCAGAGACAGGGAGAGAGAGAGAGAGAAAAAAGAGAGAGAGAGAGAGAGAGAGAGAGAGAGAGAACAACCCAGAAATGGATGGGAGGAGGGGTAAGAGATATTTTCTCAGGAGCTCTTCACTAACTCACTCTCTCATGTCATACACAGATCCCTCCCTCCCTCCCCATTTTTTCCCATAGACTAGTTTAGAAATAAAAACAATATGAGGATAGAGACAATGTGAGGATAAGAGACATCAGATTTGCGCTGAATGGAATGGAGCCATGGGAAAGTGGAAATGGAATGGGGAGGAGAGAGGATGGGACTGAGAAGGGCAGAAGTGGGAGAGGAAAAGTAATATGTAAACTATACAGGAGACAGCTATGAGCTGTGAAACTGTGGAAACCAGTGCGTTTTCAGAACAGGGGGATACAAACTGCTCATCCATGGATTTTTTTTTTTCCCCCACTGCTCTGTTTGGATAATATGGTTCCACATGTTGGTAAAGGAGGGGTGCTGTTGCAGGGTAGATATGGGAGGGAAAAAATGTAGAGGAGTGTATTTTGAGAGAGAGAGAGAGAGAGAGAGAGAGAGAGAGAAAGAAAGAGGGAGGGAGGGAGAGGAACAGACTGAAGAGGCGAGAGGGCGTGTTTGTTTGCCTGAGTCATGTGTCTCGGAGACAGCCAATTAGGCGTCAGAGATCCCAGTTCACTCGCGGGTTTACTGGGTCACTGGCACAGCTGTTGGAAGGGAATCGACCAATCAGCTTCGGCCGCTGTGTCTGGGGGTACCAGTCTCTGTCTGACTGAAAGAATTGCACTCCGGACAGGCGGTGTGTAATCATCTGTCTGTGAGAGTATGAAAGGAACACCAGGGAAGAGCGTGTCTGAAAACGTGTAGTGGAGAGAAAGAGAAAAAACAGAGAGAGAGAGAGAGAGAGAGAGGGAGCCTGTTCAGTCATGCCGTGCTCCATTCTGTGTGGGCAACAGAGAAAACGAGAGAGGGTAAAGGCTGGATGAGAGAGGGATGTAGTGGGAGAAAATGAATGAGAGGGAGACAGACAGAGAGAGAGGGAGAAATGAACACGGGCAAAGGGAGAGGGGAGAGACGTGAAAGAGAAAAAGAAGTGGCCTGACGGGCAGGGGAGGCGAGTGGAAGAGTGAAATGAGGCACTGCTTCAGATCTGGAAAGCTGCCACTCTGAAATGGAAACTCAGCTCCACACAGCAGTGTCCTAACATGCCTCACAGCTTCTGGGTCTCTATTTCTATGCTACATTTTCCTTCTTGTCTTTAACAATAAATAAAAGCTACATACAGTATCCGTCACAGCAACAGAGCAGGAAACAATACATTCGTGCTCGTATGCGTGTTCGGCCAAGCTCGGTTTAACAGGATCCCAGGCAGACAGTAGCTTTATGTTTAACAATTCAGTGAGTTTGACCCTGGATTTTCACCAGGACACCCACAAAGCAGAAACTAACATGGAAGGCATACACCCTTTTTTTTTGACATTTCTACTCAGTATAGCTCTTATCTCAGTGATTTGTTGGCATCTCAGTCAACTGTGGATCAAACATTTTCAGGTTTAGTTACTTTTAGTTACCCCCCCCCCCCCCCCCCCCCCCGCTAAAATTACTCAATTTCAAAATAACAAGGTAAAATACACTCATAACAACATGGATTTAAAGTGCCATAAAAGGTAGCCACCACACCGAGAACAAGTTTCTAAATAAATAACCTTTAAAATGTCAGGTGGTTAAAAACCTGTTTTGTTCACACCGTTCTCATTTATACTTACAGGAGATGAGACAAAGCAGCATTTTACACTATTTAAGACAAGATGTACACATGTTTTCCCTCTGTCATTTTACAAATGTCCCACAGCAATATAGCAAAGGCTACTGAACAAAATCACTGGCAAATACTGGGCTCCTGAAATAACATATTGTTAAAATCATGTCAGTGTGTAGTTACAAGAGGAAGAATGTCAAAATTGACACAGGCGCCAATGAGCGTGAACTTCCCCCGTCACGTGTCCGAGGTAATTCCTGATACTTGACCTCTATGGAAAGGACCAAACCACAGTCCTAAGAACCCAAGGTATGACACTCTGTTTAATCACAGACCGATTTCATTCTGATGACTTCAAACACTAAAATTTGACTTATAGGACACATGCTAAAATGAAGAGATTGCTTGCAAAGCCGGTCCAGCTAAAGCTGTGCCCAGATTAGCTGTACCACACTTATAGCTGATTGTTCATCATACCTGCTGTGACTGTAACTGTTACAGTACCTGAACACACAAGTTTTCAGGGAGTGTACTGTACATTTCAGTGCCTAATATTACATACATTGTTAAGATGCTTGTTATCCAAACAGATCATTTTATATGCAAATTTAATTGGCTGAGAGGCAAAAATCATAGCCCCGTTTCAACCCACTATTCTCCCTTTGTTTTTAAGGATGCTAATACTCATCTAAACTTGAAATGCATCAAACCCCTTTTTACCAAAAGGTTTTAAGCTGAGAACACAGGGCTGAAACTTTGAATTTCAGCTGTACCAGATGACAAGCGGGAAACAACAGGTAACAGTACTACCTTCGGCAGGTGTGTTATTCAGGATCCGTCTCCTTCTCTTTGCTGAACAGCAGACGCTGATGATGTCATATATGGGTGTGGGTAATGTCACCTATGTGATGCTCTCTTCCAACAGCATTAGGGCACTTAGCAATCCCAATGTGACGCATGGCTCCGTACGTATCAGAGGAATTATGTGCTAGCCTCATTCACCTAGACCACTGCTGTGTGTAGAGGAGACTTTGTAGAATTCATGAGTAAGTGAGCATTCCAAATTTGCATACTTGCAAACAAATTTGTGAAATAAAACACACACACACACACACACACACACACATATATATATATATATATATATACACACACACATAAAAAGAGAGAGATAGAACAGAGACAGAGACAGAGGGAGAGAGAGCGAGAGAGAGAGCGAGAGAGAGAGAAAGCAAATTGGTGAACCTTTCCTTTAATAGCTTTGCCAAAATCGATGTGGCAACCCAGCTGTTTTCCCTCTCTTTGGTTAAGCTGGAGAAGGAGGAGGAGAAGCAACACACAAAAGTGAGGAGGCGAGCTGGAATAACTGTAGCATGGTGGTCCCCTCCACAAATCTAGCACTACGCAAGAGAAAGAGAACGTCTGACAATGACTTATGAATTCGAGAGAAGCAGTCACTGCTGGTCCTTCATTAGAACATGATAAGTGGCTTAATTGCCCACTTGGACCATGTTTGGATGCATCTCCATATGCAATTGCTTCTACTCATCTTTCTCTCTTTGTTTCCTTCTTTTCCTATTACTCACTTTTCCTAATGAGCCAGACTCATCTCTTATTTCTTCTCCTCTCAACCTAACGAACCCAGAGGGTGGGGGGTGGGGGTGGGGGGGGGTCAAAGAAAGAAGAGAGTAATGCCATTACCAGCAGGGGGCAACCACAAGGCTCTTCCTCGTCTGCTCACGCTGTTCTCACTCAGGTTCACATGGCCTGGGATTATGTAATATTCCCAAGAACAGATCTAAGATCAGCTCTCTAATTCGTCTATAGGCTGAGCATTGCACGTAAATCATAGAAACGCAGATCCACGATCAGCAGCTGTTGGTGTGTTAGTGTCACAGCAAGCTTTTCGCCCTCATTGGCTCTGATGTTTATGCTGATGTTAAAAGGACGATCCAAATGAGTTCCTGCTAACACTCAGGACTCAAGTTGACCATGTGGAGATGAGAGTCACATACCAGGGCAATGTGTCATGTAGCTCTTCAAAGCAACCACAGAACAACCTGTGAAAGCCTTTTAAAAGGCAACCGGCTGCCAGCTCTGGAGCTACTAAAAGATTTTTCATCAGTTCAATTCAATGGCATTTCCTTCAATTGATCTACGACCATTAATGTTACATTGTCTAACGTATTGCTGTTTGTTTTGATGAAGAGCTTAAATTACTTAGCAACCGCATGAGAGGTTTTTTACACAAGTATAAAACAAATCAGATGACCAAACAGCTTTTTTTTTTTTTTAAAGGTTCTCAAAAAACTTCTGTATACTACACTGGATCAGGCTCAGAGTGCTTATCGAAGTCGGGCCTGTTGAATTTGCCATAAAAGGTGCGTTCGACTGTCCGGTCATTGCCCTCTGTGTGGGGCATTCTGCTAAACAGGAAGCAGTGTTTTGTGAGAGCCGGCGCACTGATCCCAGAGGTTAGCGTCACCATGTGTCTCAGCCTCCGAAACAGCTGCTGCTTGCCTTTCCTGTTTTGACGGCTTCTGTCTGGCCTTCTCTCCAAATAACGATCCTGCTGCTTCTACACTCAGTCTTCTCGACCCCATATCGTGCAACACAAAAAGAGGAACTTGCATGCCTACGCATCCGCCATATCCCCTTCAGTTCAACACCCCCCCCCCCCCCCCCCCCACCTCCCCAAAACAACACAAAAAAAAAGTTTGTCAAACCAAAGGGGAATTGTAACCTCAAAACAGTCTGTATTAAGTTTTGCTGTAGTAAGTTTTTATTCTGTGTACCACTTGGGAATAGGTCTGTTTTGCCAATTAGGTTAAAGCAAAACATTTCTCCTTAACAAATTAAGAGTTTTCATAAAGCAACACAATATTCTCAACTCTTATTCAAAAGAATGGGGAAAAAAAAGACACAGCTCTTGGCTGAATGGGCTTAATGTTCTCTCAGGGGATAGTGTGGCTTTTGCTAGGTTGGAATGTAAATCATTAACTGTGTTTTGGAAATTCTAGTCAATTGTCAATTCCATCGCAATCCCTGGTCCTAGAGGAGCCAGGAGTCGGGGAGAAGGCATCATTAACTCCAACGTGACACATTAGACCTTATGGGGAGTTCTCCATTCCAGCAAGCATGGAAATGAGACACAACCACACGGTTCGAGTGAGAAATTATTTAATTAAGATTCTAAAACACAGGCATGATCCACCATCCAATCTAAGAGGAAACGCACCACAGTTAGCGTCTCCTGTTTACAGTTTATTCTTCACAAGCGAGACTTTAATAGTCCCTCACCATGTCGTATTATCTTGAATTTAAATAGGTCATTTTAAACTAAACCCATGCAAACAAACAGAAGACAATTTGAAGCAGAAAGGAAGCTGTGCTCTGATGAGATAAGATCCCATTTAATGCCAGTGTGTGTTTGTCACATAACGCGGACTTTCACCTTGAACGCTGGCATCTCTTTGTTCCCGTTGCTTCGTCTGTACCAGTATGCATTCATCCCCTGTGTCTGCTTTCCTTGGACAGGGCATATCTGACAGAGAGCAGGTCAGGATTTACACAGACCATCTTCTAAATAATCTCCGCATATAATGGAAATGATAGTTAATGATATCTAAATGAAATTGAAGTCAACCTTTCACACCTTAAATCTCCTTTAGTCTGTTAAAGTGAATTATCGTAGAGGGCGGTTAAGATTTCATGACTGTGATGTGCATGTATGCATAGCTTTGTTTTTACGGGAGGTTTCAGCGCTCGATTTCTGAATCGTATTATTTACATTAGATGTATTTTTTTTTTTTTTTTTGGTCTGAATATTCATGTTCGTGTTTGAAATTGACCCATTCCTGATGTTAGTGTAAATACATTCATGTCCTGAAGTACCCAGTATGTAGAAATGAACAACAGCAAAAGGACATCATGTGTGTCCAGAGTGTTGTGTGTAAGTCTACCAGCCCTGAGTGGAAGCCTGGCATAGTGAGTTTTACACTGATGTTTAAGATGACTGACAGGGGTGACTGGCAGTGCACTGATCAGCCCACGATGACAAGGACAAGACAGAGAGGAAAAGATATACGACTCTTGATACTGCTCCACATGTCTTCATCAGTCCAAACAATGTAATTATAATAAGACTTCGCTGTTGCTTGGCCTGTGTTTAGCATGAATCAATCCCAGCTCAATGGTTCTCAGTCAGGATGCAGTCAGGTTACATGACAAAGATTCATATTCAGTTCTACATCCAGATGTTGTCCAAATCACAGCTGCAAATGGTCTCCTCTCTTTACACTGTTAATAGCATTCTGAT